>NC_064810.1:152784802-152982607 GCF_023721935.1 Panthera uncia
GGGAAGGGAAGGGAAGGGAAGGGAAGGGAAGGGAAGGGAAGGGAAGGGAGGAAAGGTGGTGTTTTAAGCCACTTCATTTGGGGGTGGTTTGTTACACAGCAACAGCTAACTGATACAGCAGCTAAGGGAAGGAAGATGCAACAAGATCCCTGATCATCACTGTTACTGGGCAGAGCATGTACAGCCCCCACTTCTTCCTTGCACAAAACTTTCCCCTCCAACCAGACTCACCCACTGCCTCCATAATCTGCTTTGTTCAGCCTGCAAGATACATCTTGGATCTCACTCGTGTGGTTTTCTCTGTGTTGTTGTTTACCCCTTTGCTCCCTCTCTCCTCTGTCCAGTGGGATTAACCCCTCTCCTCCTTTAAGCTCCTTTTAAGCTCTGTAGCTATCTTAATTATTTCTTGGGTCAGTATATGGTCAAGCTCTGTGTGCCTCTTCCCATCTGCCTCTTCCATTTGTCCACACTGTTACTTTTAGTTCCATATTTTCAGTTTAAGAGCTGGTGTAGAGTCAGTTCTCAATCATGATTGCTGAATGAACGAATCAGGGCTTCCCACCTCTGTACCCTTTCCCTCACCTGGCCTCCCTTTGCTTATCAGCATCTTACATTTAATTTCCTCCACGAGATCTTTCCTGGACCCTCTTGCCACAGTGACCTCTTATCCTGGAGCTTATTTTATACGTGTGTAAGACTCATTTATTTCAAGTCGTCACGGGGGTATTGGGAAAAGTGTTCAATTAGCAACAATTGCGCCTCGGATAAACCTCGTTGGCTACGATACTGTCACTGCGCAAAGCTACGTAAGACTTCTTCAAAAATTCAACGTTAAAATACCGTTTAACACACCTGGTCCAGTCGCATAACGCTGCCACTTAGCCTTCACAGCCACCGGCCACAGGGCTCAGCCCTTCTTCCTACAAGGCCGCCTCTGCTCTTCCACTGCAGGGAACCCTACCGTGTAAGGGAGTTGCTGACCTAACCGATCAGAGGCCACATCATTCATTCAGCGTGTCGCCATGTTGCCAGTGTGGGATCCCAGGCTCAATCCTTTCCTCCTGCCTTAGGCCTGGCCCCTGGAGTAAGTCTGCCCCATCCACCTTTTCCTTCCACCAAATAAGCCAGTGATGGATAAGCAGACCACTTGAAGGCTCACACCCCCCTCTCCGGGTACACCTCGGCGAATGGATCCCAAGATTTAGATTTTATAGAGTGGGTAAGGGAGAGAGATGTGGGAGTCCCCACTGTAGACCCAAGTCCCAGTCATATTCTTTATCCAGCTTGCATCCAAGAGCCCTATTGCGGTAAGCAGCTTCTGAGAGGCCCCCGGTGATCTCCACCACTTGGCGTTTGCACTCCGATGTGATCCCCTCCCAGTGAGGACGGTTGCCCCAATGGTGACTTGGCAGAGGTGAGAAGATGCCCCTGATGAGGCTGCGTAAAAGTGTTACATCATCTTGCTAACGGACTCTGCCCTTTGCTGGCTTTGATGACATAAGCTGCCCTATTGCAGGGGTCCCCGTGACGAGGAACAGAGGCTCCGTGACCTCGGGCCAACAGCCGGCAAGGAGCTGAGGCTCTCAGCGTAACCTCATGTGAGTAGCTGAATTCTGCCATCGGCCACGTGAATGAGCCACGCAGACCCTTGCCAGCCAAACCTCCAGATGGGAATTGCAGCCCTTTGATCGCAGCCTCACGAAAGACCGTGAAACAGGGGACCCAGGTAAACCATGCCCCAAATCCTGACCCATAGACACCGTGAGATAATAAACGGGTGCTGTATTAGGCCACGAAGCAATATAAAATCAATGCAACCACACTGAGGGTTTGAGGTACCTGCTGAGAAATCGATAAAGCTCTACATTGATTCCCATTGCATTACTTTGGGTATACTTTCCTTAAGATGGTAAGAGGGATACCCTGATGGATATGAGGGATGATAGGGAAGGGAGAATTTGGCCATGCATGGATCCTAATATTTTCAAAACCACTCCCCAGTCTAGGACAGTATTATTAGTATCCCCATTTTAAAGTTAAGCAAACTCAGGATCACACAGGTTGGTATTTGCTCACGTTTCTCACTCCTACCAGTCCCCTAACTCCGGATACAGTGCTCCTTCCCCTCCGACATAGCTGCAGCTTGGTACTTCCTGTTGCTGCAGGATCTTTAAGCAAAGCTCTGCTTTCATCAATTACGCTGGAAGCAGTCCGAGAGCGGGCACTCCCCCGGGGCATGTTTCTGTTCTCGGTGGCAGCACACAGGTGGCGTGGGGGGTGACACTAAGACAGAAAGATGCCTGGAGCTGCCCTGGAAGTACCCAACCCGGGCAAGCCTCTCCCGTGCCACCCAGCAGCATCTTTTCTGGGAATATACTTCAGTAGCCATCCAAATAAAGCAGTTCAGAACTGAGATGTGTGCGAATATGCAGTGACCCAGCTATTTAACATGGATCGTTTTATGGTATGAATAAAATTGAGTGTTCTGGGAAGTGCCTTTTAAGTGAACCAGGTCTAAGTCCAAGGTTCTAGAAAGCTTTTAGTTTCAATGCAAACTCACGGGAAGGGGGAGGGACACCAGCGTTAAGGAGATGCCCCGCAGAAGGTGAAGGATCCAGACAGCCATAGACAAAGTTCAAAGCCCAGGGGCCAAGGGCAGGGCAGGCATGGTGGCAAGGCCAACAGGAAAACGGTAGGTAACTACAGCTGGCCGGCAGGTGCATTCAACTCAAGACAGGCCGCAGGGGAAAGAGGAAGAACCGGGGCGACAAACGTGAACTTGAAACCAGCCGTGTGTGACTCACTAGGACCGCGGGCAAGTCCCTCTGCCTCTCTGGATGCCGAGGCGCGGCTAGTACAGGCCGCACAGAGCCGCCGTGGGGACGGGCGAGAAGGGGTGGTCTGCGTGTTTCGGGAACCGAAAGGGCTGTTACCTTCCTAGAATATTGGTAATGAGATAACCGAGGTTAGGGAGGGAGGGCAGGGAGCAGGTGACGCACCTGCCCGATCGGCCCGGGGCTGCTCAGGGAGCCGGGCAATCGCGTTTTGGGTACCCCGAACACCAGGGCGAGGTGAAACCCCCGGGGTTGGGGCAACGCTGGAGGAATGCTGGGACCGTTAGGATGCCGAAGTTGGGGGGAGGGCCCCCGCAGAGACGGGGCCCAGGCTTCCGGGGGAGGGGACGTCCCCTGGCCGGCGCTGGTGTCTCCGAGGGGAGCAGCGAGGCTGGCCCTGAGCACTGACACAGCCACGCTGGGCATTCGGCTGCTGCCGCGGCCCGAGAGGGCGCTGCCGGCGGGGGGAGGCATTGCTGGGGTGCTGCCCCCTGCCCATCGGCAGGGAAACGGCAGCGAGCAGACCCTTCCTCCCTCTTGCGCCCCCTGCCGGCAAATCCTGGCAGGGAGCCAGCGGGCAAGGCAGATCCGGGGTTCCAACGCCCAGCATGGCCCCGCCGAGCGCGGCATACCGGGTTCAGAGCTGGGAGTTGGTGGCTTAGTAGCTGGCACAGCGGCTGTCGAGCAAAGGTGGGGAAGAGAATGTCTGTGGTAACAGATTTCGTCGAAGGACTTGCCTCTAAGACCAGAATTCTTCCCAAGCTCCAAAGTCCACCTGGGCGCGCGGGAGGAAGAGAATTCCTGCAGGGCCCTATTCTCTTGGCTCCTGCCCTGTGACCCAAGAGGCGGGCAGAGCCATTTCTGTCCCCTCCCCGGCATGGTGACGGCACCCAGGAGCCAGCCGGGGTGCCGGCAGCCACGGCAGCCAAGCCGACCCTGGGGCGAGTCTCGGGGCCTCCTCCCGCGGGGCCACGTTGCCAGCTTTGCAAACGTTTAGACAGCTGGGCTGTGAAGAGAGCACTGGGCAGCTTTAAAAATGGATGTGGATCATTATTCTTTCATGAGCCACCACAGCGCAACAGCACAAGGCCAAAGGCATGCACGCGGGAGCCGCTGCATGGGTGGGTCTGCTCTGCTCCAGTGCATTTGAGTCTCTGAAAGAAGGTTTAGAGATGGTCCCGCAAACGCTACACACGGCCGGCCACCAAGAGCAGGTGCCATGGTGCAACAACGACCGCGGAGGAGGGTCAGAGAGAGAGGGAGCCAGAGAGCCAAAGCGGGCTCTGCCCTGCTGATGTGGGGCTCAGACTCACCAACCAGGAGATCGCGTCCTGAGTCCCCACCACGCTCAGCCGCTCAACAACTGGACCACGCAGGCTCCCGCCTTCCAGGGCTTCTTATTCACCTGCTTTCCCGTTAGCACATTCCAGAGCCTTACTTTCCGCTTTCCCGTCTCCCGCCTTCCATTCTTTTCTCTCTCTCTTCTTTTTCCTTGTCGTGCATTCCTGCTTCCCTCAACCCCCTTTTCCCTTTCTTGTGGGTCCAGTCCCTCTCAGTCTGTCTGTTATTCTTCCTCTATCTTTTCTCTATCTGCGTGTGGACCTGTCCGCCCACATTTCTCTGCACGTGCATGCACAAGTGCGTGTGTGTCTGTGCGTGCGTGCACACGCGTGTGCGTTTCCCTAGTGCCTTCTACGTCCTCCGGCTTCTCCGCCTCCCTGTGGTCACCACTTTCAGCTCCAGTCTCTCTGGATGGCAGAACGAAGTGCCTTTTCCCCCTGGTAGAGGGGCAGGGGATGGGGGGGTAGGGGTCTCAGTTTTATTTCCTTGCTCCCTCTGCCAATGAGAAGAGAGGGGGGCAAAGACGCGTTCAAGTCAGGACCCGAGTCTAGAGTCCCAAGTCACAATGAAACACAGATGCATAATTCAGTGCAACACACATTTACCATGTGCCAGGCCACACGCTCACTCATTACTAGGGACTTGAAGATGATCACATGGGGAGTATGTGCCACGGATCCCACGGTCTGGGGAGGGAAACAGCTCGGCGAAAGATGTTGCAAAGGGGCATCTGAGTCGGGCTGGGGAAGGGGTTAGTCATGAAAGGCTTCCTGGAGGAGGTCAGGCTGAAGTTTGAAACATGTGTAGACGTTAACCAGATGGAGAAATGAGAAAAGGGCATCCAAGACAGATGGCATATCGCAAGCAAGAGCATGGGGGCAACCAACCAACACACAAGCAAACGACCGGGCCAGGGTGTGCAGGGCCCCCCACGCAGTACGGGGGCTACTGGAGCCCAAGAACTGGTACAGGAGTAAGAGGTGGGAGGTGGCTGCCTCGCGCGAGGCCTCACGAGCCGGGCTGTGGGGATCCCGCCAGCGCCCCTCCCGCTGCCCTCGGCGCTCGGTGCTCCACAGACAGCTGCTTCTTGCACGCGCCTGCACTCTGCCTGGGGGCAGCCTCTGGCCGATGGAGCCCGCTGGCCCCTATGCAGGGCAGACCACGGTGTCAGATAATTAACACTCCCGGGAGCAAACTCAGCCAAGGACCAGTGGGAGCCTTGGAGAAGAGCTGGGTTCGTCACCCCGTTTGTGGCAATTCTGAGGCCCGTTCTCGGCGTCTCGGGGCCCCTGCGGGATCCCATCCTCCACGGTGGTCGTCTGCTCACTGGCACACCACGTATCAGCTGCCTGCCCTTCCCCATGTCGCATCCACAGCCCCTCCATCTCTCCAGTAAACCCCTGACTCAGACTGGTGCAGTCCCCGTGGGCACGAGGGAACCCACTAAGGCCTCTGAGAGGAACGGCAGTCACACGTGCATTCTCGGAAGACACCCTGGTGACCGGTTTGGAGAGTAGGTAACAGGCCGCTACAACAACCCGTCCTAGGGATGAGGAGGACCGCCCGGGGGCACCCAGGGCAAGGAGGAGAGTAAGGAAGGGTCAGGTGCAGAACACAGAGAAGAGCTAGGGTTGACGTGTCACGGCCTCTCCTTCGAAGAAGTCAACACGCTTTCATAATGCAGGGTGACGGAAACCGAGAAGGCAAGGTCTGCACCGAGGAGCCCCAGAGCGAGCTGCCTTGCATAGAGGGGGCCGGGAAGGAGGAAGCACAACCATCCTAGGGGCGGTTAATTCCCAGAAGAGCTGTGAAGAATGAGCTAGATCCCTGCAGGAGGCAGGGGTCGGAGGAGTGTGGGGCCAGGCGGGCGTGACCGCTCAGCATCCACGAGCGGCCAGGATGGTTGGGGCATAGAGCAAAGAGTGGGGCGCCCCCGGCGAGGGCAGGAGGCACGTGCCACAGAACCCACTCCCCGGCTGCTCTCGTTCATCTGAGCCCAAACCCGCCCTGGGCCCTACCTGGGCACAAGCAGGGCTGAGTGAGGGGTGAGAGGCAGGAAGCCACAGGCCCGACCCCCAGAGAGGCCTAGGAGACGCCACCGGCTGTGCGTGGGAAGGTGTGTACGTGGCTGGGATGCCAAACCCTCCCCACATCAGACCTCCCACCTAGCCGGTGGGGCCAACTCCGTCCCCCGGTTTGTGGGGATACGGCTGTCAACGGATGTCAGGGAAGCTCCCAGAGCTCTCGATGGAGGTGAGGGCAGCATTCCCAGGAGGAAACCCACAGAGTTTAAAAAGTTCAAGCAAACGTACACAACTCCTATCCGCCAAACCCTCCCGCAGGGTGGCTAAAATAGAGCAACGCTGATTTATCGATTGGCCTCCCATCATTCCTCCGCTCACCTTCTATGGAGGTGACGTAACGGACCGAGATGGCCAGGAAAGGGAAAAGCAAAGAGAAAGCTAGGTGTCAGGTGGATAGGGGTACAGAAAGCATCCCCTGAAAGAAACTCTGTGGGTTCATGGTCTGTCCGCCGTTGGTGTTCTGGCAAACGGCTCCTCATGTTTTCACCCGACTTGGAAGGTTTGCTTCTGAGAAGCAAGGAATTCTGAGGAAGGAGGGAACCAGCATCTGTCGACACCTCACTGCCCCACACGGTTGCCAGCTCTACAAACTGGGGCTCATTCCTTTGGTCTCGTAGATAAAGAAACCGTCCCAGAGATTTCAAGAACTTGCTTTCGACCAGTGGCGGCCAGAATTCACACTCACAGCTGGCTGATTCAAGTATTCAATATTGTTGTTTACCTAGAAGGCCATATTTGACTTACTCTGGGGTTGAACAGTCTTGACGGTCTTTCCCACCCTGTTCAAAATGGCCTGTGTAAGGGGGAGCCAAGAAGGCAGAAGAGCAGGAAGATTTATTTTTTTTACCTCTCGTGTCCATGAAATACAGCCAGACCAACACTAAACCATCCTGCACGCCCAGAAAACTGATCTGAAGATTAACACAACAATCTGCACAACCTGAACCACAGAACTCAGCAGATATGCGGCACGGAGAGGTGAAATGGGGGAGAGAGAAGCCCCAGAGGGCAGGGAGCTGTTTGGGGGGGGGGGGGGGGGGGGGGGGGGGGGTAGAGAGTACGGGGAAAGCACCCCTCCCCAAAAGCAGCTGGAGAGAAGGTGGAAAAGTGGAAACAGCTGCAGGGACTGAACTTAAAAGGGAGAAAGGAGACAGGAGAGGGTTTAAGTTCCACTCAGACTCTAAAAACAGGGGATCGCAGAGTCTGAAACTCCGCGGCTCGATACCTGGCAGTGCTCTGGTGGGAAGGGCGGGTCCCCAGGAGCAGAGTCGAGTCCGGGGGTCTTCCGCCCCGTGGGAGAGGCGGTTCCCCTGCCGGGAGGACACCTGGTAGAGGCTGTGTGCCCTCCCGGCCACAGGCAAAGGTGTCGGCGCACCCCGGAGAACAACCGCACCCGCTGGTGCTGGAACAAGGCCGCTGGGGGTGAAGCCTGGCGCCACATGTGTCGTGATTTTCCAGAATCCCTGAGGCGCTGCTGCTACGCGATCGCGTCGGCTTTTTCTGGGGCGGCGGCAGTGTCTGGGCAGCGGCGCCAGCCCGGTCCCGCGACGATTCCTGGGTGCAGCCGGCACCGGCCATTGCTCGGCGAGACCCTCCCGCAGAGGATCTGGGAGGGACAAAGCCGCAATCCCTCAGAAGTGAGGGGGCGGGAGACACAGCCGCATCTGAGAGCAAACTCAGCAGGGAGGTGCCGCCTGGCAACCTGACGGCTTGGTCACGGACAGTATAAAAGTGGGGAGTGGACGGAAGCCGGAGACAAATGACGCCTGCGCGATTGCAGGTCGCAGAGAGCACAGAGTTCCCCTGCTAGAGGCTTGAGTAGCTGGGCGACACCATTTTCACCGCTCCCGCGCATGCGCGTACACACCTACAAGCGCCACAACAACCCACCGGAGTAAATGAAGCAGCGCCATCTAGTGGAGAACGGAGCTGTTACACTAAGCCCCCCCAACAGGGCCAACTTGGAGCTTCAGGAACACAAGTCTCTCCACCGGCTTGGTGCGCGGACTATAAAGCGCTTCGTAGTTTGACTTCTAGAGGAAAACAATGTAATCTCAATCGTATTTCAGTCTATTCACTGATCCATCTATTCAATTTTTTTTCTTTTTCCTTTCTTTTCTTTTTCTTGAATACAGAAAGAGAAAACTTTTATTTTTATTTTCCATTTTTATTAAAAATATTTATCTTTATTTTTTCTACTATATTTTTTACTTTTTTGTAACTTTTTCAAATTCCATTTTACCCCCATCATGTGGTTTTATTCTATTTCATTGTATTCATTTTCTCAAATTTTCAAATGTTATCTGTTTTCCCCCTTTTTTCTCTAATCTATCAAGCTCCTTTCAATAACCAGACCAAAACACACCTAGAATCTAGCATCATTTATTTCATTTGTGTGTGTGTGTGTGTTGGTTTTAATTTTTTAATTTTAATTTTTTTACCTTATCAATTCCTTTTCTCCCTTCAAAATGATGAAATGAAGGAATTTACCCCAAAAGAAAGAGCAGGAAGAAACAACAGCCAGGGACTTAACCAACACAGATACAAGCAAGATGTCTGAACCACAATTTAGAATCACAATAATAAGAATACTAGCTGTGGTTGAAAATAGATTAGAATCCCTCTCTGCAGAGATAAAAGAAGTTAAAAACTAGTCAGGATTAAATAAAAAATGCTATAACTGAGCCACAATCTCGAATGGATGCCACGGTGGCAAGGATTGATGAGGCAGAACAGTGAATCAGCAATATAGGGGACAAACTTATGGAGAATAATGAAGCAGAAAAAAAGAGGCAGACTAAGGCAAAAGAGCACAATTTAAAAATTAGAGAAATCAGTGACTCATTAAAAAAGAACAACATTAGAATCATAGAGGTCCCAGGAGATGAAGAGAGAGAAAAAGCAGTAGAAGGGTTATGTGAGCAAATCATAGCAGAAAACGTTCCTAACCTGGGGAAAGACACAGACATCAGAATCCAGGAAGCACAGAGGACTCCCACAAGATTCAACAAGAACAGACGATCAGCAAGGCATATCGTAGTCATCTTCACAAAATACTCAGGCAAGGAAAGAATCCTGAAAGCAGCAAGGGAAAAAAAGTCATTAACCTACAAGGGAAGACAGATCTGGTTTGCAACAGACGTATCCACAGAAACTTGGCAGGCCAGAAAGGAATGGCAGGATATAGTCGATGCGCTGAATTGGAAAAATATGCAGCCAGGCTCTCACTCAAAATGGAAGGAGATATTAAAAGTTTCCCAAACAAAAATTAAAGGAGTTTGTGACCACTAAACCAGCCCTGCAAGAAATTTTAAGGGGGACTCTCTGAGGGGAGAAAAAACGAAAAACAACAACAACCAAAAGTCCACAGGCAACAAAGACTAGAAAGGACTAGAGAACACCACCAGAAACTCCAACTCTACAAGAAACGTAATGACAATAAACTCCTATCTTTCAGTACTCACTCAAACGTCAATGGACTAAATGTTCCAATCAAAAGACACAGGGTAACAGAATGGATTAGAAAACAAGATCCATCTATATGCTGTTTACAAGAGACCCACCTTAGACCTAAAGACACCTTCAGATTGAAAGTAAGGGGATGAAGAACCATCTATCATGCTAATGGTTGACATAAGAAAGCCGGAGGGAGTAGCCATACTTATATCAGACAATCTAGACTTTAAAATAAAGACTGTAACAAGAGATGAAGAAGGGCACTATATCACAATTAAGGGGTCTATCCACCAAGAAGACCTAACAATTGTGAACATTTTATGCTCCAAATGTGGTTGCACCCAACTATGTAAATCAATTAATCACAAACATAAAGAAACTCATTGACAAGAATATCATAATAGTAGGGGACTTCAACACCCACTTACAGCAATGGAGAGATTATCTAAACAGAAGATCGACAAGGAAACAATGGCTTTGAATGACACACTGGACCAGGTGGACTTAACAGATATATTCAGAACATTTCATCCTAAAGCAGTGGAATACACATTCATCTTCAGTGCACATGGAACGTTCCCCAGAATAGATCACATACTGGGACACAAATCAGCCCTTAACAAGTACAAGAAGACTGAGATCATATCGTGCATATTTTCAGACCACAATGCTATGTAACTCCAAATCAACCACAAGAAAAAATTTGGAAAGATAGCAAATACTTGGAGAATAAAGAACATCCTACTAAATAATGAATGGGTTAACCAAGAAGTTAAAGAGAAAATTAAAAAGTACATGGAAGCCAATGAAAATGACAACACCACAGCCCAAAAGCTCTGGGAAGCAGCAAAGGCAGTCATAAGAGGGAAGTATATAGCAATCCAGGCCTTCCTAAAGAAGGAAGAAAGGTCTCAGATACACAACGTAACCTTACACCTTAAAGAGCTGGAAAAAGAACAGCAAATAAAACCCAAAACCAGCAGAAGACAGGAAATAATAAAGATTAGAGCAGAAATCAATGTTATCAAAACCAAAAAAAAAAAAAAAGTAGAACAGACCAATGAAACCAGAAGCTGGTTCTTTGAAAGAATTAACAAAATTGATAAACCTCTAGCCAGTTTGATCAAAAAGAAAAGGAAAAGACCCAAATAAATAAAATCAAGAATGAAAGAGGAGAGATCCCAACCAACACAGCAGAAATACAAACAATAATAAGAGACTATTACGAGTGATTATACACCAATAAAATGGGCAATCTGGAAGAAATGGACAAATTCCTAGAAATATATACACTGCCAAAACTGAAACAGGAAGAAATAGAAAATCTTAACAGACCCATAACCAGTAAAGAAATCGAATTAGTAATCAAAAATCTCCCCAAAAAAACTAGAGTCCAAAGCCAGATGGCTTTCCAGGGGAATTCTACCAAACATTTAAGGAAGAGTTAACACCTATTCTCTTGAAACTGTTCCAAAAAATAGAAATGGAAGGAAAACTTCCAAACTCTTTCTATGAAGCTAGCATTACCTTGATTCCAAAACCAGACAAAGACCTCACTAAAAAGGAGAACTATAGACCAATTTCCCTGATGAACATGGATGCAAAAGTCCTCAACAAGATATTAGCCAACCAGATCCAACAATACATTAAAAAAATTATTCATCATGACCAAGTGGCATTTATATCTGGGATGCAGGGCTGGTTCAATATCCGCAAAACAATTAATGTGATTCATCACATCAATAAAAGAAAGGACAAGAACCATATGATCCTCTCAATAGATGCAGAGAAAGCATTTGACAAAATACAACAACATTTCTTGATAAAAACCCTCAAGAAAGTAGGGATAGAAGGATCATACCTCGAGATCATAAAAGCCATATATGAACGACCCAACGCTAATTATCATCCTCAATGGGGAAAAACTGAGAGCTTCCCCCCTAAGGTCAGGAACAAGACAGGGATGTCCACTCTCACCACTGTTATTCAACATAGTATTCGAAGTCTTAGCCTCTGCAATCAGACAACACAAAGAAATAAAAGGCATCCAAATCGGCCAGGAGGAGGTCAAACTTTCACTCTTCGCAGATGACATAATACTCTATATGGAAAACCCAAAAGATTCCACCAAAAAACTGCTAGAACTGATTCATGAATTCAGCAAAGTTCCAGGATATAAAATCAATGTACAGAAATCGGTTGCATTCCTATACACCAACAATGAAGTGACAGAAAGAGAAATCAAGGAATTGATCCCATCTACAGTTGCACAAAAAAAACATAAAATACCTAGGAATAAATCTAACCAAAGAGGTGAAATATCTATACACTGAAAACTATAGAAAGCTTATGAAAGAAATTGAAGAAGACAAAGAAATGGAAAAAGATTCCACACTCCTGGATAGGAAGAACAAATATTGTTAAAATGTCAATACTACCCAAAGCAATTTACATATTCAATGCAATCCCTACCAAAGGAACACCAGCATTTTTCACAAAGCTAGAACAAATAACCCTAAAATTTGTATGGAACCAGAAAAGACCCTGAATAGCCAAAGCAATCTTGAAAATGAAAACCAAAGCAGGAGGTATTACAGTCCCGGACTTCAAGCTATACTACAAAGCTGTAATCATAAAGACAGGATGGTACTGGCACAAGAACAGACACTCAGATCAATGGAACAGAACAGAGAATCCAGAAATGGACCCACAAACGTATGGCCAACTAATCTTTGACAAAGCAGGAAAGAATATCCCATGGAATAAAGACAGTCCCTTCAGCAAGTGGTGCTGGGAACACTGGACAGCGACATGCAGAAGAATGAACCTGGACCACTTTCTTACACCATCCACAAAAATAAACTCAAAATGGATGAAAGACCTCAATGTAAGACAGGAAGCCATCAAAATCCTCGAGGAGAAAGGAGGCAAAAACCTCTTTGATCTTGGCCTCAGCAACTTCTTACTCAACACGTCTCCAGAGGCAAGGGAAACAAAAGCAAAAATGAACTACTGGGACCTCATCAAAATAAAAAGCTTCTGCACAGTGAAGGAAACAATCAGCAAAACTAAAAGGCAACCGTCAGAATGAGAGAAGATATTTGCAAATGACATATCAGATAAAGGGTTAGTATCCAAAATCTATAAAGAACTTATCAAATGCAACATCCAAAAAACAAATAATCCAGTGAAGAAATGGGCAAAAGACATGAATAGACACTTCTCCAAAGAAGACATCCAGATGGCCAACCAACACATGAAAAAATGCTCAACACCACTCATCATCAAGAAAATACAAATCAAAACCACAGTGAAATATCACCTCACACCTGTCAGAATGACTAACAATAACTCAGGCAACAGCAGATGTTGGTGAGGATGCGGAGAAAGAGGATCTCTTTTGCACTGCTGGTGGGAATGCAAACCGGGGCAGTCACTCTGGAAAACAGTATGGAGGTTCCTCAAAAATTTTAAAATAAAAATACCCTATGACCCAGCAATTGCACTACTAGGTATTTATCCAAGGGATACAGGTGTGCTGTTTCGAAGGGGCACATGCACCCCAATGTTTATAGTATCACTATCGACAATAGCCAAAGTATGGAAAGAGCCCAAATGTCCATCGATGGATGAATGGAGAAAGAAGATGTGGCATGTGTGTGTGTGTGTGTGTGTGTGTGTGTATACATGTATACACACACACACACACACACAATGGAGTATTACTCGGCAATCAAAAAGAATGAAATCTTGCCATTCGCAACTACGTGGATGGAACTAGGGGGTATTATGCTAAGTGAAATTAGTCAGTCAGAGAAAGACAAACATCATATGACTTCACTCATATGAGGATTTTAAGATATAAAACAGATGAACATAAGGGAAGGGAAGCAAAAATAGTATAAAAACAGGGAGGGGGACAAAAACATAAGACTCTTAAATATGGAGAACAAACAGAGGGTTACTAGAGGGGTTGTGGGAGGGAATGGGCCAAATGGGTAAGGGACATTAAGGAATCTACTCCTGAATTCATTATTGCACTGTATGCTAACTAACTTAGATGTAAATTAGAAAAATAAATAAAAATTAAAAAAAAAATAGAACTACCCTGTGATCCAATAATTTCACCACTTGGCATTTACCCAAAAAATACAAAAACACTAATCCAAAGGGATACATGCACCCCTATGTTTATAGCAGCATTATCTACAATAGCGAAGCTATGGAAGCAGCCCAAGTGCCCAACAATAGATGAATGGATAAAGAAGATAAGGTATATACATACACACACAATGGAATAATATTCAGCCATAAAAAGGAGCAAAGTCTTGCCATTTGAAATGACATGGTCGGAGCTAGAGAGTATTATGCTGAGTGAAATAAGTCAGTCACAGAAAGACAAATACCGTCTGATTTCACTCGTATGTGAAGTTTAAGAAACCAAACAAGCACTCAAAAGAAAAGAGAGACAGAGAGGGGCAAACCAGAAACAGACTCAACTACAGAGAACAAGCAGATGGTTCCCAGAGGGGCAGGGGTGGGGAGGTGGGGAAAAGAGGTGATGGGGAGTAAATAGTGCACTTGTTGTGATGAGCACCGGGTGATTATAACAAAAACTTTTTTAAAAAAGGAGTAATGGAAAAGGCAATGTAAAGACATTTGATAAACCTTAAAATAGAACATAAAAAATAAATAAATAAACTGGCTTGTGCAAGGGAGACAGGAGTGCTGATGCACAGGGGCACTTGTACCCCAGTGTTTATAGCAGCACTTTCAACAATAGCCAAATCATGGAAAGAGCCTAAATGCCCATCAACTGATGAATGGATAAAGAAGATGTGGTTTATATATACAATGGAATACTACTTGGCAGTGATAAAGAATAAAATCATTCCATTTGCAACAACTTGGATGGAACTGGAGGGTATTATGCTAAGTGAAATAAGTCAGGCAGAGAAAGACAGATACCATATGTTTTCACTCATATGTGGATCTTGAGAAACTTAACAGAAGACCATCGGGGAGGGGAAGAGGAAAAACATAGTTACAAACCAAGAGGGAGGAAGGCAAACCATAAGAGACTCTTAAATACAGAGAACAAACTGAGGGTTGATGGGGGGGGAAGGGGGGAAGTGGGTGATGGGCATTGAGGAGGGCACTCGTTGGGATGAACACTGGGTGTTGTATGTAAGTGACGAACCATGGGAATCTACCCCCAAAACCAAGAGCGCATTGTACACACTGTATGTTAGCCGATTTGACAATGAATTAGACCAAAAAAATAAAATAAAACACAATGGCCTGTGGAAACCAGCTAATTGTTTAGTGGATATTTACAATTTCAAAAAGTCTTTTGTTTCTGAAAATAAATTTTAAGTCCCTCAAGTGGTATTCCCTCCTTTGGAAGGAAAAACCGATGAGAGATACAGTTAGATATGTGGGTATCTCCTAAAGTCCCCCAGTAGTAGAATCCTCTAGGAATTTGTCCTAAACTCCTAAGAAAAGTGTGGGCTTTGGACTCAGACTTGGAGGAGGTATTGACTCTGCTGCTTGATAAGTGCTTGAGACATGGACAAGTCACACACCAGTCACATGTAAACCTAGTACTTCAGAAGGTTTGCTATGAGATTGAAATTCAGGCGCCCAGGGGGCTCAGTCGGTTGAGTATCCAACTTCAGCCCAGGTCACGATCTCGTGGTGCCTGATTTCGAGCCCCGCGTCGGGCTCTGGGCTGACAGCTCAGAGCCTGGACCCTGCTTCGGATTCTGTGTCTCCCTCTCTCTCTGCCCCTCCCCTGCTCACGCTCTGTCTCTCTTTCAAAAAATCAATAAAAATGTTAAAAATAATAATAATGAAATTAAAATGTTTAAAAAAAAATACAATGGTCTAATAAGTATGGTGCCTGGCACATAGGTGCAAATCCATCAATCCCGTCCTGGCCTCCTCCTTCCTCCCACACAATTTCGCCCTCCCTGGAAAACGTTACCACTTCCGTGAGCCAGCGCAACATACCTATTTGTTAGCCTGTCCATGAATTTAGGCCCTTGGCTCAATCCTCTGTTCCACTCTGTGCCTAAATGTGTCTAGAAGGTGTTCCCTTAAATTCTCTTTGAGCTGCCTAATATTGGCTGGGTGGCAGAAGGGAAAAGCAAGTGTCAGCCTGGGTGGGCAGGAGGGAGAATACTCCTTTGCAGAGAATTGTTGTGTGTCCCTGGGGCCACACGAAAGCACACGATCAGGCAATAAGCTCGCTTTGGCTTCCGATAGAAGATGAATCACATAACTTTGCACCCAACAGTAAAATCTAATAGAGAAAGTTTAATTTAAGTAATTGGTCAAATCCTGCTTAAGTAATATAAATAAGCTGCATCAAAGAAGACGAAGTTGTCCACAGAGGTACCCTAGCCGTGGGGAGGGGTGGGGCGGGATGCTGGCTGTGCCCTGGCGAACTGGAGCGTTGGGGTGCACTCCAGAGGGCTGAGCACCCCCCTGGCAGGGGGGCTGCTCAAGGACACAACAAACTCGTCGGGGGAAGCTTTGAGACCCACTGGAACCCAGACAACTTCTTCCCAAAACCAGCCAAAAATTAGGAACCTAGCAGCTCACGGGCCGTAGTCCAAAAGGGTCACTGTGTCGCATGCGTGGCTGGCTACCCCGCTTTCTCAAACCTCAGACACTCCCAGATTGACTCAAGATCAGGAGATGAGGAAGAGCACTCTATCTTCTATCCCTCCCTTTTCATCAGCAGTACCTAAAGAAATGGGCTTTTCCCGTCCTCAGCATGGGTCAGGCAGACGGCGCAGGGAGGCTGAGGGGCTGAGGGCCCCTCTGAGGCCATCTGCAAATCAAGCTGACCCCAGGCTGCCCCCCACCTTCTCCCGCCACGCCCCAGAGGCAACTCTGGCACCCACGCCTTAGGCTTCCAAGCCTATCCCTCAAAATACCTTCTAAATTGTTCTAAACGAACACCTAGGAAAAGCCAACAACAGAGAGCCAGAAGGACACCACCTGGGAACCAGAGAGACCTGAGTTCAGATCTCAGCCCTGGCTTACAACCTGAGGCAGATCACTTCACTTTTGGGTGACGGACTGTCCCTGTTTGCCTGGGACCGATGGGGTTCCCGGGACATAGGACTTTCGGGGCCAAAACCAGAGGAGTCCTCGGAAAACCAGGATGAGTTAGTCACCGTACTTAAACTCAGAGCTTCCGTTTGCTCGTCCTTGAACATGGAATGAGGTCACCTAACCTTCAGGTCGACCGTGAAGACTGGGGCCTCGTGTGTGCCAACAGCACTCTCGGTAAATCCTACGACCTCTTCCAAAAGACGAGGCCTTGCATGAAATAGCAAATCAAGAACCATGAAAGAAAAGCCAAATGAGCCAGAAGGCAATAGAGGTGGTGGGGCAGGGAGGAACAGCGCGGACCAGAGAAGAGCAGAGGGGTCGCCGGCAGCCAGAAGGGCCCGTCGTGGCCAGGCCTTCCTCAGCTCTGCGGACCCTGCCACGTGGGGATTCCCGCTGCTTCCTTTTGAAAGAGACTTAATTGTTGCTGCCACCTGAGTGTGGAGTGCGTCTGTGCTTGGAGGGCCACTGGGGAAACTGCCCTTGTTCAGTCGTGAACGGGTCCCAGCTAAATGAGGTGCAGGGTCTCAGCGATCAGGAAGGCGGTTTGGTTACCAACACAAGGGGGTGGAGAGGCCCCCTGACCTGGGCTCGGGATGTCAAGAATTTCAGCAGCAACGCTAGCAGGGATCTGGGAAAGGTCACTGGACCAGCAGTCGAGAGACCAAAGTTATCGTCCTAGCTCTGTCCCCACCATGGCTGTGGGACCTTAAGGAAGTCCTTGGCACTCCCTATGAAGGTTCCCCATCTATACAATGAAGAGGAGGATACAAAACCGTATCCTATAGAGCGTGCAGGCTTTTTGTGGGAAAGGGGTATTGAATCAGTTTACAGACGCTGAGATAGTTTTGATAACATAAAATAGCCAAAAATCAGAAGCAATCCGGTAAGAGGAGAATAGACCAATCACGACCGATTCACACAATGGAATACCGAACAGAAATTTTTAAAGGACAAACTGATGGGACATACAGTTGCATGGAGGAATTTTCCTGACGAAATAAGAGATCAAAGAAGTCTAATACAGAAGGCTGCAGATTGTACGATTCCATTTACATAAAGTTCAAGAGCAGGAAAAGGAATGTATGGCGACAAGTAAGAACAGCGGTTACTCAGGGTAGGGATGAGGATTGACAGGGAGGTGGCACCAGGGAACGTTCTAGGCCGTCGAAAATGCCCTGTGCCTTGATCCGGGCAGCGGCCACAGGGACATCCACGCATGTCAGAATGGCTGCAGCTGTATACGTAACACCAGGGCACTTCAGTCTGTAATACTTCAATTTAAAAGAAAAGTAGAAAAGATCCAACAGATACCTGAATCACTCTGCTGGGCAGAATTCACAGAACTTTTCTCACTGCCCATTCATCCTTCTCCACGACCTCCATTCTTCTTGAAAATCAATGTGCGAGACAAGACAGCATCTCAAAGGAGGAGGCCGCGCCGTCTACTATGTAAAAGCAAAATGCACACGTGTAGTCACACGCCAGTTCACAAGATGCTGCCAACCCTTGGCTACTAATAGAGATGAAAATCTCTAAACGGTCTACTGCCAGGCTTCATCGTGCTGATTTGTCCCTGATCCGAGGGGAAGGGAAGCAGGGACTCTGCAGCAAGATGGAAAGCGCTGCTATAGGGTTGACAGAGGGAAATATGATTAGAACGCACCGAGGCGGAAATAATGACTCGCCTCCCCCAAGGACCAGCCCGCCCTCCCGCCTGTACCCACAACAAGCCTTGCATTGCTAACGACAGGGTGTTGGGAGGCCGGTGGCATCACAAATCCATCCCGACTCATCACGCAGTCAGATAACAGGCAACCTGAAAAGCCCAGAGACTTCCAGAAGAATGGCTCGCACAGGCAGGGAGCACACACATCCCCACACTCCGGGAGCTTCAGGGAATTGTCTTGGTAGATGAAGTGCCCTAGAAAAGCCCAGGGGAGAGAGTGGGGGCGGGGGGTGGCTTCTTGAGAGGGTGCTCTCAGAAGAAACCTGTAGGGAGTGAGGAGCAGAGGGGTCGGGGGAAGAAAGGATGTCGCGGTCTCAGCTTGAGACAAGGTCCAGCCTGACCGCATGGAAAGCTCTAGAGCATGAATCGTGTGCAGCTGGTTAACCATTCACTGCAGACCATGCCATGGCAGGGCTGGGGTGGACGGGTTCCTCCTCCACCAGGTGAGATGGCCACATCAGCAGAGGGAAGTTCTCCAGAAGAGGGGAAGCCGCAACACTCACAGAAGCCGGGAAGGTGTGCACCTGTCCAGTGAGGGGATCCACGTGGCATGCCTGCCGACGTTAATTACCCCCTCTGTGCTGACAACCCCAAGTGCACATCTGTAGCCAGGTCTCTCCCCCCAGCTCCAGACTCGTACATCCAATCACCCGTCTAACTGGCATGGCACAACCCGTCTGTCCTACACTGAGCTCCCAGGATTCGCTACAAAGCCAACTCCCTTTGCCATCTCTCCTTGTCCGTAAATGCCTGATTCTACGCTTCCAGCTGCTTGCTCTCGATTTCTCTCTTTCCCTCATTCTCCAGTCCAGCAGCAAATCCTTCTGGATCCACCTTCAAAATGGAATCCAGAACGAAACTACTTCTCAGTATTCCCGCCACCGCCATCCTGGTCCAAACCACTATCGTGTCTTGCCTGGAATACTGCAGTAGCTTCCCGGATCTCCTTGATCTAACCTTTGTCCCCCTAAGATCTACCTTCAACGCAGCTGCTACAGTGGTTCCTGTTAAGGAAATCGAATAATGGAACGGTACCACTCCTCTGTTCCACTGGTCCCCACCTCATGCAGAGGAAAGCCAAAGCCCTCACTATGACCCTAAGGACCTGTGTGATCTGATGCCTTACCCCACAGCCTGCTCCCCAACTGCTGCCCACCCAGCCACCCTGCACTCCTGCTTTCCTCAGATACTCCAGGTGGAGCCCCCCACTCCAGGCCTTTGCCCTGCCTAGAATCTTCTCTTACCCAGAGGCCTAACCTCCTACAGGCCTCAACTTAAAAGTCACCTTCTCAGAAACAAATTCCCTCATCATCCCAAACTCTCTACACATTTCATATCTCCCTTTCCTGAATTCTTTTATCCTTAGTATTTATCTCTACCTAAAATATTACATATTTTACTTATATCGTTGCGTATGGTCTGTTTCTCCCAAGAGAATGTAGGCTCCATGAGGGTGGAGATCTTGGGGGCTTTTCCCCCATTACTACCACCCCAGTGCCCAGGGCAGCGCCTGGAGCACAGCAGGCACTCACTAAATGTTGGTTGAGCAGGTGTATGAATGAATAAATGAATGAAATATAGAAATACATGTATACATAAATATATAAAATATCTGAGGAACTATACCAGAATTATAAATAATTTTTATGTCACTTTAACTATCTCTTTCAGGATTTTTCTAAATGTTCTGCAATCAACTTTGATTACATGATATAACCGTAATGTTTATTTATAAGATTTTTAAAATTTCTTTTCCCAAAAAGACTTCCCTTCTAATACTTCCACGAGTTAACGAGGAAATCCTACTCCCAAAATAGCCCTGGGAGCTGCCACATATCAGATTACCCCATTTCACCCTCAGCTCTAGGGAATCCAGAGGGAGAAACGTAAAATGAACAGGTCAGAGATGTCACTGGGGTAGAGAGAGTGATTGCTCTCCTGGGACCTTAAAGGAACCCCAACCTACATTGGTCTCATCTGGGAACACGTTAGAAAAGCAACTTCTTGGTCTCCACCCCATGGTTTAACCTCCAGGTGATTCTGATCTACCCGAAGCTTTGAGGTCAGTACATCCAAGCCATTCAAAGCAGGATCACTGGCGGGAGCAGGGCCGTGGAAAACAATGTGGGGTCAGTAAGAGTGGAGGAGGTTGAGGCGACAGAAAGTAAGTGTCTTCCTAGGTGCAGGCACAGAAAATAGGACAACCGCCAAAAATGTGATAGATCTGTCAAAGTGTGTGATAACACCTCAAGAATTGGACCCGATTCTGTGTTTGCTCACGTTGTATACGCATTGCCCGGCAAGGAGCCCAGAGGCATATTAAATATTTGTTGACTGAATTAAAAGTGAATATATGAATGAATTAGCCATATAAATTATGTAACATAACATGGTTTCATTTGTGCTATGATAGTAAAAATTGCAGATTTTCCCTCAGGATTGGAAATGAGAACCTCAGAAAACCTCCAGTGCCTATCTTACCAAGCAGCTCCCCACCGGGACCCCCCAAGGCCTTGGGACCCCCTCGAACTCTCCAGCCCCAAGACGCCTGTAGCCCAGACTGCCGGATCAAAGACAGGCTACTCGGTTAAATTCGAATTTCAGATAAGTAGCCTATCTTCTTGTATAGTATATCCCGAATATTGCATAGGTCATACTTATATTTGAAAAATTATTTGTTGTTCATCTAGAATTCAAATTTAACTGGGAACTTTGCATTTTTATTTGCTAGGTCTGGCAACTTCACTGTGGGCTTACCTCTGTCCTTGGAGCAGGCCAAGAAAACCCTCTTTATACCTGTGATCTGTGCAGAACAGTGAAGGGTTACAGGCTCCCACTGCTCCTACTTTACCCCCAGAAACACACAGCCTTGTCTTCAAGGGCTCAAGGCTTTGCTCATTTGAACAATGTGTGCATGCACTCCCCCGTGCACATTTGGTCTATTCCCTTTGCTTTGGCTCTTCGTTCCATCCCTACCTCGAGCCTTCCGTCTTCCTTTTAACTCCATCTCGTGCTTTGAGATTCATTAACTCTCCAGGGAAAGCTTTCCTGGAAAACACACAGACACACACACACACGGAGTCCAAACGAAACTCTTCCCTTCGCCTGTGCACACATCTGTCCCAGCAGTTAGCACCCTCAAGAGGGAAACTCCGGTACGTGTGCCTGTCTCCCCGATCAGGCACCCAGAGCCCTGGGGCAGGACTGTGCTTGTTCGTGGCTCTGGGGCCAGCACTCTGTCCAATACCCGGCTTCCAAACAGCGTTTGATAAATAAAGGAACAGGTGGGTACACAGCAGCTTCTCAGGAAAAACAAAAATGTCCAGCTCTTTGGAGAGCAATGAAGAACTCGTGGGGAAGGGGGGCGTCCTTGCAGGTGTCTGCCTTAGATAATCCAGGGGCCTCGTGGCCAGGGAGAGCACACCTGTCCCGGAGTGGCAGCCCTGGGCCCAGCAAAGCACTTGGCACACAGGTAAGACTCGGGTCGTTCTCCCCACCCGGTCCGCCTGTGGACGGGAGACCTGACAACCAAACGTGGCCACGCTCATTGGCCGGCAGCTTTGTTGGGTTCAGCATTGGTCATGAACTACACGTGGCTTTCCTCCCCCCATTTCATACATTCTCCAGCTCACTCTACTAAGTTTAGCCTAATTTGGCGTCCATTAAACTAGGAACCAAGTTCTCCTCACTCCGCCTCTTCTCATCTCTCAGCCCGAGAGACCATTTCTTTGCTGGAGGGTAACTTGGATTTCCCTCCTAATTGATGCACGGGTCCCGAACACCTGCACCTTACGCTATCCCATGAAGCATCCCCCAATTAGAGCCGAGGAGGACAATGAAAATCAAAGCCCATCTGTACATGGAGAATTACACATTCAATGACAACAACAATACTGGGTCATGGGCTGGGTTGTTAAATCACTGAACACATCCATCCCGTGCAGAAAAACAAGAACACACTGCTGAGACATTTATGCGGAGATTTCAAATGGCTGGAGCTGAAATAGCCAGAGGCAAGTGTCCCAGGACACCTTTCACCCTGGCTCCAGTGCCTCAACTCAGAGCCAAGAAAGGCGGCTTTTCTTTTCTTTTTTACATTTATTTTTGAGAGAGAGAGAGAGAGAGAGAGAGAGAGAGCTCTCAGCACAAGGTCCAGCATGGGGCTCGAACCCATGCAATGTGAGATTATGACCTAAGCCAAAGTGGGATACTTAACCAACTGAGCCACCCGGGTGCCCCTAAGGGAAGGAGCTTTCGGCACTTGCCAGGTAATACCCAGGGCAAAAATTTGTCCCAAGAGATGATAGAGCGATCTGTGTGGCTTCAGTATGAGGCTAGAGAATGCAGGGGAAATTTGCTTCTTCTTCTAAACTTTGAGTATTAATTCTAGCCTATAGGGAAGAGGAAGTCTCTGGTTATATCAGGAAACAGAAACAAGCTTAACTTCTTTTGCATCCACCCTGTGCTTCGAACTTGGTGTCGATGGGTCTCGCTGCTGAGGGCGGCTCCCATTGGGACTGAGAGAAACTATTCTGCACTCTTTTTAGATGACAAGTTGGTCCGGAGATTTAAGCGACCTGACAGCCGCTTCTGAGTCACCATTTCTTCATGGCCAGAACCACCTGGCGAGGTCCACCACCTCTCCTGCCCTGGCACTGTCTGCCTTTATCTTTTCCACCAGCTGACGGGTGCAAACCATGCAAGTCCAAAAGTCACTTGATCTACGCTGCAGGACAAGAGGAGGTGAATCCGAGCCATGCCATCGGCAGCAAGATGCCTAGCACACAGCCCTCATGGCTCAAGGGTGCCATAAACAGATGAGCTCACGGAGGGGGACCAAAAGGGACCTCAAGGCCTCTGGCTGCCAGACAAAAGCTTCTGCCTCTCACCGTTCTCCCATAGATTCTCAAGGATGGGCAGGGTCTAAAATGAGGAGGGACCCACCCAACAGAGGAACTTACAGAAGTCTCCTTCTCTTCCTTACCCAAGTCTTGTTCAGAATGGGCAATGGGGGAGGCTGGGTAAGAGCAGTGCATTTCCTGACTCCCCACATCGGTCAGTCGAGAGGACCCCGGTAGAACTCCTCAAGATCCTTTGGTTTTATGAGTTCTTCCTTTTTCTCTTCTCCTATGGCTTTAAGTCCCCAAAAGGCCACAGCTGCTTAAGAGCATTGCACATAACACATCCTTATTTGTGGGTCTTGAGAGAGAGAACTCTCTCAAGCCGTGCCCTGCTCTAAAATTGGAAGTCTGTTGCCATTCTGGAGTGCTCCAAAGCAGGCACAGGCCAAGGGCCTTCTCATAGAGGCTTCCTCTTCCAGTGGGAACAAAATAGAAGATAGGGAAAACTAGCTGAGAACTGTAAGCCTCCACGAATGACTCAACCCCCCAAAGACAATTCAGGCAGAGACACTTTTTTCATCCCTAATGAACCATAAAATTGCTTCACATCTCCATTCCATTCTCACTCAGAGGGCATGTTCTCCTTTTGTTCCAGATATGGGGGAGGTAGGGTCAGTCTTCTCACAAAACCAGGCTGCAGACTTCAGATGTCAAAGTTTCTGGAGAAGAGAAATGGCCACTGTCTCCTCCTCCGCAGACAACCTCCAGTATCCCTACTCTTAGTCACGCTCAGCAGAGTACAAGGTACACGGCCCATTGCCCCCACCCCACCCCTAGTCCGCCATAATGGTTTCCTGCAACTCCCTACAGAGAGTGCGAGAGGAGGCAATGCTCGCCGAGCATTAACCATGTGCCAAGCAGTGCGCCGTTGCCTTTAGCCCTTTACCTTACTAAACACCACAACAATGCCAAGAAGTAGGACTTCTTGTCCCCTTTTATGATGAGGAAGGTGAGCCAGTGAGGTCCAGCTGCCTCCAGCTCACAGCAGTGGAGCCAGAAGGTAGTCTGAGGGGACGTAAAGAGACCTCTTTCTGGATGGCTCAAGACTTGAATTGTGATTTTTCTAAAACTCACTTAAACTCCATGTTGGAGCTATTAATATTATTAGTCCTCCTAAATTGGAATAATCTTGGCTGTTCACCCTCTCCCCATCTCCTGTTCCCTCATGCTGTGGTGCTTCTGAATCAGATAATGTCTACAAGGCTCCCCAAGTTCCTTGAAGGGGAGTTTTTGATAAACACGAGTTATTAACCTTCAAAGCACCCAGAGTTTTGGGTGAAGAAGTTATAAAAATTATCATAAAGGCCTGCTGGGGTTTGATCATGAACAGAAGCTTTATTGAGGCTTCAAATACTTCCTTTTCTTCCAACGGCAAAGGTGAACCCCCCACCCCCACCCCAGCTCGAATGGACACTCATTCCAACACTAGTCCCTGGCTCTTCCCTCTTCCGATCTAAGGGAAGGTCAAGTGCCTCTCTCCACAGCCTTCTGCAGGGGATTCATGGAGACTCTGAGCAGCAGGTGGCCGAGGCCCCTGTGCAACACAGCTCCATCATCCTCTGGCTCTGTCTCCTGAGGTGCAGCGGCAGTGATGCTGTGACTGCCTGGCGGGAGAGAAGATGCCACCGCTGAGAAGTCGAGACCCAGAAATTTCAGTATTTGAAAGGTGTCTCATTTCTCACCGCTCTGCCCTCCTCACACTGACAGTGTGATTATCACCGGCAAGCAGGACTCAAGCTGTGCCTCTCCTCTGAGACCGCGCCATGCTCGGGAGAGGCGGGAGAGAAGGGAGGAGGGAACGAATGGAAACGGCCCACCTCCTTGGCTGGATGTAGACAGCGTGACTGTTCCGGATTATTCCAATGCTGGGCCAGGAGCGGGAATGGAAGGAAAGGTGTGAGGCCCAATGGCAAAGTAGCCATCCCACTAGCGATGACCCCCTACCACAACGCATAGCTCAGCCTTTGGCTTTGCTCTGGGTTCACGGTGCACCAACGTGGACGACACGGGGCCGCTGACATCTCCGTGGACCGCCTGGTGCTCGGGGCTGTGGTGGCTACAAAAGAGCCCGGCTACCACCCCCACTTTCAAGGTTCTGTTGAGCCAAACGACAATAAACTTGAGGTGAGGGTAGGACAGAAGGCACCTAACCATCACACCAAGACTTGATAGGTCTGGACTGCCTGCGCTAGCTGCCACAAATCTTATTTGCATAAAACATATGCCCTCCCAGGAAGAATGGCAAAGGGCAATTTGGGGGAGTGGGGCATGAACTCCAGAATTCCAGAATGAAGACTCTTGAAAAAAGAGAAAGAATAAAAATGTCTCCTGTCTTTGGAAGAAATATAAATAAGGGGCTCCTGGGTGGCTCAGTCGGTTGAGCGTCCGACTTCAGCTCAGGTCGTGATCTCACCGTCTGTGAGTTCAGGCCCCGCATCGGGCTCTGTGCTGACAGCTCAGAGCCTGGAGCCTGTTTCAGATTCTGTGTCTGCCTCTCTCTCTGCCCCTCCCCCACTCATGCTCGCTCTCTCTCTCTCTCTCTCTGTCAAAAATAAATACACATTTAAAAAAACATTTTTTTAAAGAAATATAAATAAGAGAGGGGAATTTGTCTAGAGGGAAGAGAAATCCAAGTTGAGGGTCCTGGGCTTTTTCCAAATCAGTGGTTTGAGGTTAGCAGAAAGGACCACTTTTGAGGGAAGTATTTGGTTGGGTTGTTTTTTACTTTTAAGTTTATTTATTTATTTTTGAGAGAAAGAGACAAATACAGAGAGAGAATCCCAAGTCAGCAAACTCACAAACCATGAGATCATGACCTAAGCCGAAATCAAGAGTTGGATGCTCAACCAACTGAGCCCCCCGGGTGCCCTGAAGGCAGTATTTGTAAATGTCCCCCAATCCCATCCCAGAGCAACTTCACCCAAGTTCCTCGAGCAAGAGAACACTGTAAGAAACTCTAGTGATCCAAGGCTTTCCCTTTAAAAGCTACAACACAGAGAGCAAATTCTTTGCCGACCATAGCCCACCCAGGCCTTCTATGGTCCCCACCAAATGAAGTCCCCGGGCCCTGTCCGGGAGATCTGTGTTCACAGTGGCTACAGGAGAGCTGTTCTGGCCTTCAATGCACGTGCTGGTGCTTTAGAGACAGAGGAAATGGGTGCCCAAGTCATTCTACCTGAGAAGGTTCCAGCGAGGAGAGGTTCACAGATCACAGTCGCTAAGCTGTGTGTCGTGCTCCCTTGATTGTGCCGTGTGGCTGCAAAAACAAATAGCACATTTTCGTTACCATTATGATTACTATCCATCTTTGACTAGGCGTGCGAAAACCTAAGAATTCTGCAATCACACACATGTGGACCCAAATACCTATATGCCTTGAGCGAGGTAATTAGCCTCAGTTTCCTCATTAATAAAATGGGGTGGCAACTGCGTCGACTTCATGGTACCATGGTGAGGTCTGACTTTGTGCATGGCCGGTAAAGCACCCAGCATGGTGCCTGGCACAGGGTGAGCAGTCAATACAGACGAGTAGCTCTAATTGGTGACTAAGCAGTAAGCAAGATAATACTAACGGTATAAAAGGAATCTAGAAGAAGGAGAAAGGGGGTAGTTGAAACATCTTCCTTTTCTCAGCTGAGGGCAGCTTTTGCAGGTAAGAAGAAAAGGAGAACCCCAAATCAGAAAGCCTGATAGCCCAGCTACGTGGAAGATGGGCCAGGTTAGAATAGAAAGTGTTAAGCGGCAGGAGAAATGGAGCTGCCTTGCAAAAACAACCTTGGACTTCGGGCAGGATTGGATCAGCTACAAAGGCCACGGGAGGCCCCTGCTGATGTCCAGGCTCTGGGCCCTCTGGATTCATCAGTGGGTGGTGGTGCACGTCCTGGGATGGAGAAGTTCACTTCTGGGCCACCACCCATTAAAAAAAAAAAAATATATATATATATATAATATATATATATATATATATATATATATTTAATTTTAGAGAGAAAGATAGAGAAAGAGACAAATACAGAGAGAGAGTCCCAAGTCAGCACGGAACCTGACATGGGCTCAAACTCACAAACCATGAGATCGTGACCTGAGCCGAAATCAAGAGTTGGATGCTCAACCAACTGAGCCCCCCTGAAGGTGCCCTGAAGGCAGTATTTGTAAATGTCCCCCGGTCCCATCCCAGAGCAACTTCACTCAAGTTCCTTGAGCGAGAGAACCACCCCTCCAGCCCCACTCCGGTCCTCCTGACCGTGGCTGGAGCCCTCAGAACACAGTGCTATGCAAGCTCCAACTCATCCGGGGACAGGAGGACCCCCCCCCCCCCAGATCTGAAAATCCTCAAGTCATCGCCTGACCCCCAAAATAATTACCAAACTGCCTTTTCTAGAGCACCAGCCCAGGGAGCGGGCCGTGTGTCTTCTTCATTCACTGCACGGCTCACCTTGAAACCCCACTCCTGGAGAAACAGCTCATTTTTCTCCACGTCCAATAAAGGAAGCCTCCGCATATTAAGAGAAATGTCCTGCGGACGGGGGTGCTCGGGAGGGGGCCGTCTTGATTAAAGCAAGTTGTTCTGCCAAGAAGTCTTGAATATGCTCTCTTGGTCTGGGGCCGTTAGTGCAGTGCGGAGGCAGCAGGCGACATGAATTGCCTTTTATCTAATTGGAAAACTCCCACCGCGTTTAGAAGTGCTCATTTAGACAGGCAGATCAATAAAAGAAATGGGGAGCGGATGGCCGTGGAGATGTTATGGAGACAAGCCGGTCCTCCATACATCTGCCTAATAAAGATGAACTCATCCTGGTTGCAGCAGAAACAGGAACACCCTCGCGGCTCCAGACTGCAGCCGGTCCGTTTGTTTTCAGTGAGCAGACCCTTCTCGCGAGCAGCGGGCAAGAGACCTCTTTCCCTTGTCTCTCTATCGGGATTCGAGAGCTCTGGTGGGAGGGAAGGGAGAGGAAGGAAGAGGGAATCTGACTAGGATTTTTCTAGCATCTACCCCAAAGGGCATTCCCTCGACCCGGACGACAGCGGAATGGAACAGAAGTCAGAGATCCAAGGAAAAGGACAGAAAGAGAGACAAGCGAGGAGGGGGATCGGGCTCCCTGGCCATCGCCTATCATTTCATCGCATTCAAGTCTCACTGCACAATAATGTGCACTTATGAGCTTCTGTGTCAGGAACTCCCCGGTTGAAAGAAACCTCTGTTCCCCATGTCTCTCTTGTTCATCGTTGGGTCAGGGGCTCTGAGATCTCTTCCTCGTTCCCACACCACCACCCTCATGACCTCCGAACTGTCCCTGCCTTTGCTCTTGTCCCCACTCTCTCCCCCACCCCCCGTCCCACACACAGGAGGCTTAACTGCTGAGCCCTTGTCTCATTTCAAACCCCAGCCTTTGTTCCAGGCCACAGCATCGAAGCTGATTCCCTTCAAAGGAATCAAACTGCTCTGTGGCTGAAGGGCCAGAAATAGAAGGGGAGTGTGTGTGTGTGTGTGTGTGTGTGTGTGCACACGCACGCACGTGTGCCGGGCTGTAGGTATTTCATTTACACTGGGGAAATTTGAGCAAACTGGGAACCCCGCTTTCGATTCCTGTGTCCCTCCTCTGGCTCCTGCAGAAGTTCCTCTCTGGCCGAGGGCTGTGGGAGGAAACCCGCTGACACTCCGCTTTCATAACGGCCTTTTCTCTTGCACAGCCCTATGGCGAAGGCACAGACTCGTACCTGGGCCATGGGTCGGTTGCCATGGAAATCACTGCAGAGTCACAAATAAGGGGGTATTATGTTCTCTCAGCAGGACCAGAAGAGAACCAGAAGCTAGAGAGAGAAAAAGGAAGAGGGGGACAGAGCTGGAGAGAGAGTGAGAAAGAGAGAGAGAGAGAATAGAGATGCTTGCTGTCAATAGCAAGCCCGAAAGGAAACAAATAAAGCAACGGGGTGCTGTTTGGGAGAAAGCAGGCTTCGGACAGGGTGGGACAAGAATAGGGGAATGACATTGTTTTCTGTAAGGGAAGCCTTTCATTTTCGGGGAGAGGGAGGGAAGCCCATTCTAAGTGAGCCTCCTATACTGTCCTCTCTTCTGCTGGCTTTATGCTCTCCCTCCTCCTTGGGTGATGGTGGAAAAAGCCTGCAGACGAATGGCTGGGGGGAAGGAGCAGGAGGCAGAAGGGAGGGAGGTGAGTCAAGCCATTTCTCTTTCCCTCTCTGCCCTCAGCAGAAACCCTGAGGCCTGGCAGTCCCTAGGTCTCTGATACGTTCCATGCCAAGTTTCCACCCTTCCTAAAACCTTAAGCCCTCCAAGACCTCAGCACCCTTAAGATTTTCCTCCCAATAGGGGCGCCTGGGTGGCTCCGTCAGTTGAGCGTCCGACTTCAGCTCAGGTCATGATGTCACAGTCTGTGAGTTCGAGCCCTGCGTCGGGCTCTGTGCTGACAGCTCGGAGCCTGGAGCCTGCTTCGGATTCTGCCCCTCCCCTGCTCATGCTCTGTCTCTGTCTCAAAAATAAATTAAAAAAAAACAAAAAACAAAGATTTTTCTGCCAATAGAGTGCCTCTGGAGGGAGAGAGGCCACATTGTCTTCCTAAGGTCACTTTTCATTCAAAGCTACGTTGGTTTCCTCCCTGTTGACAAAAATCTGAGAATCAAGACCTTGATCCAGACTCGACAAGCAAATAAAAAGCACCAAGCTTATTTCGACCAAGCCATGAGACTTGATATAGGGCAAGGAATTCTAAAATTCTGTCTTTTCCATTCTTGTTTTTTTTTTTCAATAGATGAATATACAGTAAAGCCTTGGTTTGTGAGCATAATTCGTTCCGGAAACATGCTTGTAATCCAAAGCACTTGTGTATCAAAGCAAGTTTCCCCGCAAGAAATAATGGAAACTCAGATGATTCGTTCCACAACCCCAAAATATCCATATAAAAATGATTACAATACAATACCATAATATAATACAAAACAATAAAGAAAATACAAAATATAAAGAAAAATAAACATTCACCTGCACTTACCTTTGAAAACCTTCATGGCTGGTGTGAGAGAGACCAGGGAGAGAAGGGTTATTGTGTAGGATGACGTTCACCATCATCAACGGATGTTGACTGCCGTAGAGTATCAATAAACTCTTGTCATAGACTGTATTTAATGTAACTGGCAATAAGGCAGCCGAGGAAAGGGGCTATATCCGCAGGCAGCCTGACCTAGAATGAAGCAAAGCATTCCTAAGGTTACTCGTGTCTGGAAAAGCAAAGGACTGTCAGTAGGTGCTTTGAAGTGACAAAAATACATGAGTGGGCACCTTCCAACCTCCTGAAAAATCACTGATTCCTGCCAAACACCATGGCCTGAGACCGAGCATCCGGGTATGGGAGATGATCACCCACAATCCCCCAGAGAAAGGGGGAGGGGGGTGAGAAGACCCGTTGGCTCAGCTGTTATCATGTGACATTTGGCGTCACGTACTACTCGTATCGCAGGACATCACTTGTTTATCAAGCGAAAATTGTTTAGAGATATTTGCTCGTCTTGCTGAACACTCTCAGAACAAGTTACTTGCAATCCAAGGTTTTACTGTATATAGATTTCAGTGGACACAATGCTTCTGGAAAACACGTAAAAAGTTTCCCATGATCTCCCAGTCCATTATCAAGATAACCAGATTTTCAAAACCATTGCAATTTTACCTGCTTCCTCTGAGCCTCACATCTTATATGGCGGCCACCACCGCTAGCTCTTCCTGGTCTGGTGTCTATGCAAAGCTTCCTTTTAATACAGTTTGGGTAGCACTAAACGTCTTGCCAGTCTAGAATTTTCTCCCCCATCAAGTAACATCGATGCCTAAAATCCCACCTTCGTGTTATCCCTTTCTCTATTCAAAAAATCTGTCTATTCAAAAACCAAATGTGAGGACAATCTTCCCTAACTTCTCAGTATGAATGTGTTTGCAGATTAGCTGAATAAGTGAACCTTGGGATCAATACATACTGGCACGCAGTGGGGGCAGGATAGGCATGTCTGTCTCCTTAATAATGGGAAATATTTGATGTGGAACCCAAATGCATGACTTATTGAAAACATGACCCAATCACATGACCCCCAGACACTTGAGAATTACCATAGGTGCTTGAGGGAAAGAGGAGAAAATATCCCGGGTGAATGTTTTCAGCCTTGGACCCCCATCTTGATGAGTTGAGCTAGACCACATGTCCCCATGTCACTCAAAGGTCTTCTTCAGTGCCCTAGATGTAGATTCTTGGCTGATCTGTCCCTTAATCTTCAACCACCAACTCATCTTGACCTTGACAAAGTCAGGGAAATGATACTCTTCCTCCCTATGGTCTTTCCAAGATGGGTATAGTCTCCAACCGGGAGCAGCCTCAGACTCCCCTCACGGTATTATCACCATGGAAGTCCCAAGAGTCGCCAAACAGGTGAAAGAGGTTAAAGGCCTTCCCCCATCTCTCTGAATATTTCCTGATGTGCACAATGGCTCCAGGCTAGCCATGGTCCTCACCCAAACCTATACTTCTTGTCCTCCAGTGTGGAGTGGGAGATAGAGGGGTGGGCCTTGAACTAACTCAAGAGGCTAACTGCAGAGTCCAGGGGATCATCCTGGGAAGGCAGCCAACAGCCAGTCATCCAAGGCCTCCCCAGGTCCCTGGAGTAATGGAAGAGTAGAGAAACCACCTTTTTGATTGGGACTGGTAATAATTTGGTTAATCAAAAACGTGGCTACAGCAGGGAGTCATAAAAAAATAAAAGCGACGCATAACACTCATAAATAGTTTATTGTAGCTTCAAATACAAATATGTTCATTCTGCTAACTTTTTATGTAGGGCCAAGATATTTCCTCTGATTATCAAAACATTAGTAAAAGTTCTGCCTCGGGGCACCTGGGTGGCTCAGTCGGTTGGGCGTCCGACTTCAGCTCAGGTCACGATCTCGTGGTCCATGAGTTGGAGCCCCACGTCGGGCTCTGTGCTGACAGCTCAGAGCCTGGAGCCTGCTTCCGATTCTGTGTCTCCCTCTCTCTGGCCCTCCTCCTCTCACACTCTGTCTCACTCCCTCTCTCAAAAATAAATGAACATTTAAAAAAAAAAAGTTCTGCCTCATCTTTCTTCAAAAGCCACATTCGTAACTCATCATGTACAATTTCTAGCTTCTATTTCTTTAAAGCAAAGTAACAATTTAAAAACAATTATGAGGTGACCTGAATGCAAAAATCCTTCCATGTCTTTCTATTTCTCTGCAATCATCGATGGCCATCTCGCCCATACCTAGTTCAATAGCAATTTTTTAACAACTCACATTTATTGAGTCTTTGCAACGCATGCAATGTTGTTTTCATGGAAACAGCCCTCTTTTCGTGCTCAACGTTTATTGGTTTACATAGCACTTGATTAAATTATACAATTACATTAGTTAATGTAGTGGATTGATTTAGTAGGGGTCGGTTAAGAGAGGTTTAACTGCTATTTTTTCTCTGAAGGCAAACTATCAACCTAAGATGTTTGCCTGGAATTGACCTTTAAAGCAAATCACATTTTAAATGTAGAGGTCAATTATCATAGATTTAAAAGTGTGTAATGAATAAGAAAATAGTTTCTAGACACAAAAACCAATTAAGGTAAGGTGGGACCTCTGGCGTGACAGAAGGAGGAGGTCACCAAATCCCCTCGCTGGAAGCAAATGAAATACTGGACAATATTACCAAAACAGCTCTTTCAGAATTCTGGAAATCAACCAAAGACATCCAACAAACTGGCAAGATTTATTCGTTAAAAAAAAATAAAATCTGGGGGCACCTGGCTGACACAGTCAATTAAGTTTCTGACTCCTGACTTCGGCTTGGGTCATGATCTCGCAGTTCGTGAGTTCAAGCCCACATCGGGCTCTGCGTAGAGCCTGCTTGTAATTCTCTCTCTCCCTCTCTTTCTGCCCCTGCCCCACTCGTTCTCTCTCTCTCTCTCTCTCTCTCTCTCTCTCTCTCTCTCTCAGTAAATAAATAAATATTTTTTGAATGACTTTGGGTAAGAACGGTAGGAATCCACAGCTCTGTCTGCCTGTGGCTGGTCCCATCAACCCACCGTCCCCGCTAGGATCAGTTAGGACAGGAATTCTAATAAGTGGAACAGGCTGTGTGTGACCAGCAGCTCACTGCCAAAAAGGGGTGACCTGACTTGGAGCTAGAGGGGAAAATCTGGTACTCAGTGTGTGACAAGTGTCAACCTCAGTGATGAACAAACAAAGAAGATCAGTCATCACAATAGTCTGAGGTGGGGGTCCTGTTTGGAGCAAACATCAGACTAGAGAACCAGCCACAAATTTAATAGGGACACACAAGAAATGAGACACTCCTGGAAGAACCTGACAATCTTTCCACCTACGTCTCTGGCTGACCTGGAGCGGGCACATGCATGTGCAGGAGAGACCAGAAGGTGCCTATGGAAAGTGTGCGTATATACATATATATGTAAGTGTGCATATATATACGTACATATTTTTTAAGTGAACAAAGACATTAGCAGCCACACACTACAAGGAAGACCTATTTTGTGGGAAAGCTGCTGAAGGCAAACAAAAACCCTCTGGGCGTTAAAATCAGAATCCACACTTGCTACCATATCATACCTACAATTTCAAGTTTTGGACAAAAAATTGCGAGATATAAAAAAATAAAATGAAAAAGTGTGACCCATGTGCAGGAAAAAAGCAGATGAGAGACGTTGTCTCTGAGTGTCCCCAGATGCTGGATGTAGCAGGCAAAAAGTGCAAAGTAGTTATTATAAGCACATCAAAGAATGAAAGGAAATGGTGTTTTAAAATGAAGAAAAACTTGATGACAGTAATCCAAAAATCGAGAATCTCAATAAGTGGATAGAAAATATTATTTAAAAGAACCAAAAAAGTTCTGGAGGTAAAACACACACACACACACACACACACACACACACACACACACACAATAAATAAGAGTAAAAATTCCCTAGAAGGGTAAGCAGCAGTTACGAGACGGAAGAGGAAAGAATTGGTAAATTTGAAGAGAGAGAGATAGCAATTAATCAACCTAAAGAATCTAAAGAAAATGGATAAGAAAGACAAAAGAAAAATGAAGTCTCAGAGACCCATGGGACAACATCAAGGACGACAGCACAGGTGTGAAAGGAGCTCCTTTAAAAAGGAGTTCCTTAAACTCAATAAAATAAAACAGAAACAAAAAGGAAGAGGAAGAAGGAAGAAAAGCAGGAGAAAATAGAGAAATGGGTAGAAAATGTTTTTGACAAAATACTGTCCAAAACTTCACAAATGTAATTAAGAGCATTAACCTATAGATCTAAGAAAAATTTAGGAGAAACTCTTCATGACCTTCAGTTAGGCAAGGAGTTCTTGGCTATGATATCAAACACACTCTCAAAAAAAGGGGAAAAAATGATAAATTAGACTTCATTAAAATTTAAAATTTGTCACTTCAAAAAACACCCCTAAGTGAATGAAAAGACAAGGCCGGGAGAAAATGTTTGCAAAGCATGCATCCAGATACATAAAGTACTCTTAAAGCTCAATAACAAGAAGACAATCCAGTTTAAAAAGCAGGGAAAAGATTTGAAAATACTTCGCCAAAGATACGCAAATCGCTAATAATCACATGGAAAAATGCTGGATATTTTTACTCATTGAGTAAATGGAAATTAAAACCACAGTTAAATACCACTACGGGCTCGCTAGAATTTCTACAATCAGAAAAAACAAACAGAGGCGCCTGGGTGACTCAGTCAGTTAAGTGTCTTCCGCTCAGGTCGCGATCTCAGGGTTTGTGGGTTCAAGCCCCGGACAGGCCCTGCACCGATAGTTCAGAGCCTGCTTCAGATCCGATCTCTCTCCCTCTTCCACTCACGCTTTCTCGCTCTCTCAAAAATAAATAAATAAATCTTTGAAAACCAAACAAACAAACAATACCAAGTGTTAGTGAGGACGTGCTGGGACAAGCACCCTCCGGTGATGCTCGTGGTGATGTAAAACGGTACAGCAGTCCTACTCCTAGGAATCTACCTGAGAAAAATAAAAACACGTGTCCACACAAAGACTTACACACAAATGTTCTCAACAGCTAACAAACCGGAAGCATTTCAAATATCCATCAACTAGTAAATAAATAAATTGTGACATATCCGTACCCTGGGATTGTATTCAGAAATAAAAAGGACCAAACTATTGACTTATCCTAATATATGGATAAACCTCAAAATCCTTATGCTGAGTGAAAGCAGCCCGACACAGAAGAAATCTTATCACATGTTTCCATTTATATGAAATGTCCAGGGGCACCTGGGTGGCTCAGTCGGTTAAGCACCTGACTCTTGGTTTTGACCCAGGTCGTGATCTCGCGGTTCATGGGTTCCAGCCCCATGTCAGTCTCTGTGCTGGCAGTGTGGAGCCTGCTTGGGATTCTCTCTCTCCCTTACTCTCTGCCCCTTCCTGACTCGTGCTGTCTCTCTCTCTCTCTCAAAATAAATAGAATAAAAACTTTAAAAAAGATGGGACATGAGCTATTTCCCTGTGAATGGTGTGCAGACAGGAACAGTAAAGAGCCAAACACTCTAAGTCCACGGTAGTGCTACAACAATGGCTCTGGGGACACCGAGGAAAAGGGGGAGGGAGCAGGAAGAGGTAGATTAGAGAGCATTACCAAAAAAAGTCATACAGAAGCTGAGGCTCCAAAGGCACCCTTAGTTTTCATTTTATTTATATTTTTTATTTATTTCATTTTATTACACCAGGCTCAAGTAGGGTTTATTCCAGGCAGAAGAGGACAGTTCAACACTAGAGACACCAGCAATGAAACTGACCTCCCTAATAGACTGAAAGGGACAGAATAACATACAATTGCCTCCGTCGACATAGGAAAAGAATTTGATAAAGTTCAGCAACTATTTCTGGAAAACGAAGTCTCTTAGCAAACCAGAAAGAGGAGAGACCTCAGAGTAGACCAAAATGCATTTCCCTGAAGACAGGACAAAGAAGAGTCCCAAGTATGCTCGCTATCTCTATTAATGCTTCACATAATACTGGAAGTCTTGAAATACTGGAAGTCAAGGCAGGGAGGAAGTAAGATGTTAAGATCAGCATGAAAGAGACAAAAGCTAAATTCTCTGTGGATGATGTGGTCGCCCGTATAGAAAAAGCAACAGTAACACACTTGACCAAGGTTGCGGGACACAAGGTCAACCTAAAAAAGTAAAAATCAGGGGCGCATTGGTGTCTCAGTCAATACAGCATGCAACTCTTGATCTCTGAGTTGTGAGTTCGAGCCCCATGTTGGGGGTACGGTTTACTTTTTTCAAAAGGTTTAAAAAATTGTTTACAAAGCCAAAATCATTTTTTTAAATGTTTATATATTTATTGTGAGAGAGAGAGAACAAGTGAGAGAGAGAGAGAGAAAGAAAACAAGTGGGGAAGGGCAGGGGGAGAGAGAGAATCCCAAGCTGACTCCATGCTCAGTGTGGGATGGTAAGACCATGACCTGAGGCAAAATCAAGAGTCAGATGCTTCACTGACTGAGCCACTCAGGCGCCCCTAAAATCATTTCTTTCTAACTAGCAATCAACTAGACAATAAAATAAAACGTAAGGTAACCTTCACAATAGCAACAAAAAGCATAAAACATCTAGAGAGTTTAACAATTCAATATGGAGGAAATTTTCAAGTTTTCAGGAAAAATAAAGAGTTACAGAAAAGGAGTGGCATTCCATAGTTTTAAATAGTCTCACATTAGAAGCATGTCAATTCTCTACCAAACAATCTCTAAACTCTCTATACTCACAATAAAAACTTGACTTGGTTTTTTAAGATACTTACTCCATGAGAACACTAAATCAACTTTGAAAAAGAAGAAAAAAGAAAAAAATATTGAGAATTTACCAAAGCTATAATGACCAAATCAGATTAACATTAGAGAAAAAGTAGACAAATAGAAATGGAACAAGTATATCTCAGGGGTGTGTGTGTGTGTGTGTGTGTGTGTGTGTGTGTATCACTTAATAAAGGTGATATCACACATCAGTGAGAAAAGAAGAGATTGCTTAGGAGGTGGTACTGGTAAAATTGACTTACTATTTTAGAAAAGAAAACTGGGACTCTATATAACACCACACAAAGGTAGATTCTATGTGGATAAGTACCTAATTGTTAAGACAAAATTATGAAATGAATTGACGAAAATTAGTAGAATGTCTCTGTCACCTAAAAGATAAGCACTTTTGGATGAGCACTGGGTGTTGTGTGCAAACCAATTTGACAATAAATTTCATATTTAAAAAAAAAAGATAAGGTCTTCTTAAATAACACCCCAAGGGTACAAACCACAAGGTGAAAAAAAAATCATGAATTTGCTTACTTTAAACATTAATTCTCTCTGGTCAACAAAGACCACCGTGGATAAAGTAGACAGCAGATTGGGAGAAGAAACCTGTACTATCCGAACTGATCAGAAACTAATATATAAAGTATACAGGGAACACTGGCAAGAAAATCAAAAAGTGGGGCACTCGGGTGGCTCAGTCAGTTGAGCGTCCAACTTGGGCTCAGGTCACGATCTCGCGGTCCGTGAGTTTGAGCCCCGCGTCGGGCTCTGTGCTGACGGCTCAGGGCCTGGAGCCTGCTTCCGATTCTGTGTCTCCCTCTCTCTCTGGCCCTCCCCCACTCACGTTCTGTCTCTGTCTCTCTCTCTCTCTCAAGAATAAATAAGCATTAAAACAATTTTTTTTAAACATCAAAAAGAAACAAAGGAAGGAAGAAAACGATAGCAATCCCAGCAGAGAAATGGACAGAAATATGAATTCAGTGATTTATACGAAAGGAAACTCAAAATACTGTTGTTGAAGTGACGCTCACACTCAGTCATCAGAGAATACAATTAAAACAACGATAAAATACCATTTTACCTCAGGTGAGATGGGAAAAACCAGAAATCTGGGTACATTCTCTCACAAAGGTCCTTAATATCAAAATTCTTCGGGGAGTTGGAGGCCATCTGAATGTGCGTCGTCGCAAAAGCCAGTAAGGAAAGCAAAGGAAAACATCCCACAAAGTAAAATACAGCAGTGGCAGCGACAGGTAGAATGTAAAATGGCAAACATGGGTGGGTTTTTTAAAAATGGCCTTAGTGGGAAGAAAGTGAAAGACAGAAGGAGATGTATTCCAAAATGCCACTTACATTAACTTAAATACAAGCGTACGAAACAATAATACAGAGAATATAGGGCTCGGCGCCACACGAGAGGATACACTGTAAAATCTTAGAATGGTTTCTTATGGACCAATAGAATTAGAAAAGGCTGAAGAGAATAAAATAAATAAGTGAATGAACGAGAGAGAAGGTCTCCAAATAATCTGGGATTTTGCTGTCTTTCCTTCCCGTTAAGTGACTTCACAGGCCACTCGTAACTTCCCAGGAAAAATTTTACGTCTTTGAGTCATTACATCATGGATGACGAGCCTGTGCCGAGCGAGGCATCGCCAAATAACAAAACATAAACCTTTCATTGAAATGTAATTTTCAGGGGTGCCTGGGTGGTTCATTCGGTTAAGCGTTCAGCTCGATTTCTGTTCATGGCATGATGTCATGGCTCGTGAGATCGAGCCCCGAGTCAGGCTCTGTGCTGACAGCTCACAGCCTGCTTGGATTGTCTCTCTCCCTCTCTCTCTGCCCCTTCCCCACTTACTCACACTCTCTCAAAAATAAAAGTAAACATTAAAAAAGAGAGAAAGAGGGGCGCCTGGATGGCTTTGCCAGTTAAGCATCCACCTTCGGCTCAGGTCATGATCTGGCGGTCCGTGGGTTCGAGCCCCGCGTCGGGCTCTGTTCTGACAGCTCAGCCCGGAGCCTGCTTCGGATTCTGCGTCTCCCTCTCTCTTTGCCCCTCCCCCACTCACACTCTGTCTCTCTCTCAAAAGCAAATAAACATTTTTTAAAAAGGTTTTTTTAAAGACAGAAATGTAATTTTCAGCGTCGTGTGAAATAGAATGACGTCTGTCCCTATAGTCTTCACTTAACCTGGAGAATACTTTGAGTTAGGCCTTGAGAATTCTACGAACTTTATGAGAAAATTAAAAGGAAACCAACACTTTCTTTCCTCATGAGTTTGTTACCCTGATTTTTTTTTCAAGTATTTTTATGCCTATATTTTCAAACTCTGGACCTAGATTTTTTTTTTATAGCTCGTCTGCAAGTCGAAGATACACATGTACTCCCTACAGTGTGCCTCCCTTGGAATATGCAAAAAGATTAAACAGATTGCAAAATAAAAAACCCCATGTGTGCCAAACACGTGGGTGTACCCACTTCTTGGTTCTGCGTAACCAACGTGATTTTGTCTAAGACACAGTTTCTAACGTGGAGAAAATACAAATGAGAACTTCAAGGACACACTGTAAATGTTCATCAGTTTACTAGTAGTGAATATTTCTTATGCCTTCTGCTGCCTAGAACGGGAAGACTTTGACTTCTGTGTAGTGCGTGTCAGTAAGGAAGAAAATATACTCTGACCCCATGTGTTAGAAGCTTTGTGACCAGAGGTGGACATCCAGAGAGCACCAGGGGGCCCAGAGCAGAGCCCGGGCCACCCGGCCCTGAGAGTCCCTCAAGCCCACGGTAGCAGGCCGGCCCACTTCTGTTTACTGACAGCCTCTGCTTGTGTCCTGCCAGGCCTGACCCCCACCCTGTCCGCTTCCCCGGGCATCCCTGCAGCGAAACGATCCCACCAGCTCTTGGCACAGGCACGAGGGTCCCCAGCTGGGGGCAGCTCTCTGATCTCCCCAGAAGCCTCCCAGCCTCTGCAGCTATTGATAGTTCAACCAGGGCACAGAAGGCTTCTCTTCTGTGATTTAGGATAATTTATGAGGAGCGTTCTAACACGTAAAGTTGCCAGACAAATGTTTAAGGACTTACTCATCTGTAAGCAGATGAAGAACATCGTCTGAATCCAAAAGGTAAATGTACTTGTGTTGAATGAGTTCTACGCTATCACGAAAGGAAGCTGGGCCGCTCTTGACCAATTATGGGAAAGGCCCCCAAGCTAGCAATTCCAACTCTCGGGGCGCCTGGGTGGCTCAGTCGGTGTAGTGTCTCTCGGTTTCAGCTCAGGTCATGATCCCACAGTTCGAGAGTTCAAGCCCCGCCTCAGGCTCCGTGCGGATGGCGTCGAGCCTGCTCGGGATTCTCTCTGCCCCTCCCCTGCTTGCTCGCTCGCTCGCTCTGCCTCTCTGTCTCTCTCTCAAAATAAATGCGTACACTTAAAAAAGGAGAAGAAGAAAGCTCAACTTTTTACAGCATGTCTCATGGTTCAAAGCGTTCCCCAAGGTGGGCCCTTCCCCCAGCCCTCCTTCCAGCACACAGCCGCCAAAGGTGGGCGAGTCGACCACCTCTGGGGGCACAGAGCCCCCAGCGTGAACGAATCTACCAGGCTGCCAGGCAGACAGCCTTCCCCAGCCTCCCTCACGGATGCTCTGTCCAGCCTTCCACTTGCCAGTAGAACACTCATGTCAGCTAAACCCAGAGAATTCTCAGACCTCAGGAAAGCCGCCAGCTCGGAAAGGAGAAGAGCTGACTATGCAATCTAGATACGGGTTTTATTTCAATCCCAGGGTTCTGCTCAGAGCCTGCCTGTTCCCCTGGGCCCTCCGGGGCCAATCGAAACAAATCCCAGGACAGCAATGCCCTGGGCCACTCACCAGAGTTACTGCCTCCTTCACCGAGTCCACAAACCTTGGGGGTGAGGCGAATTTCCCAGGGCATCGGGGGTGGGAAAAAAAAACAAGTTCTTTACACTTTCAGATGTCCTTGCCACTCTCCTTCCGAACACTCTCTATGGGAATGAATCTCGTTCATTTGCAAGTGGAAGTTGTGAAAAGCTTGAACTCTTTAAATTGATGGGGCTCCTAGGAAGGAAGGGCAGCAGGCCTGTCTCCCCACCCCCTGGCCCCTCCAGGCTGGCTGTCACAGGACCACTGGCCTCTCCCACCTCTCTCATTTTGTGATTTATGCAAGCATGGGAATTGTTCAAAACTAAAGAAAGAAAAGCCACCCATATACCTACCATCTAACAATAACTGTCATTAATATTAATAATGATTAATTCAACAACTATTCCTACTATATGTAATATTCATTCCATGTGCATATTTGCATTTTCATATACTCTATAATATAGATAACCTACTGTGTTGTTTTGGGGGTTTTGGGGTTTTTTTTCTGTTTTACTATAAGTGTAGGGGTACCTGGGTGGCTCAGTTGGTTAAGCACCCAACTTCAGCTGAGGTCGTGATCTCCTGGTTCATGAGTTCAAGCCCTGTATCAGGCTCTCTGCTGTCAGTGCAGGGCCTGCTTCGGAGCCTCTGTCCCGCTCTCTCTCTCTCTCTCTCTCTCTCTGCCCCTTCCCTGTTCACACTGTCTTCAAAAATAAATAAACATTTAAAAAAATCTACTCTAAGTATACTCTGTCACCACACCACGTTATCACATTGTTGAGTATATCCTATGCTGTACTTGTCATTTCCGTGACTTACTTACTGTATAACTAGAAATTTGTGCCCTTAATCCCCATTACCTACTTGTGTCCCGCTTTGTTTTATGTCAATATTATTTTCTAAGCATCATGTATTCTTCAGAATCAGAGATTTTAATAGCCACAAAAACCTCATTCTATGCATATAGCATAATAATTAACTTCATTCAATTATACAAACAATATGTGAGTACAGATCTTCAAAACAAGAAGTAAGAATCACCCACCTTGTCAACACCAAGTTAACATATTGGCATTTGCCTCGCTAATTTGTTTTTAAGAATACATAAATAAAAATAAGTAAAGACGAATGTGGACTCTACCATATCTCTTACTTTGTCATCTAACTTTGGTGAAAAATTACATCAAACATTTTTAATTTTGGTGACTACCTTTCTGCTATTATTTTAATCATTATATTTCTCTATATGGCTATACCATGATTTTCTTATTTAGACATTTAACGTGTCAGTGACTAGCCATTATTAATAATGCTTTGTCTTAACACATAAAACTTTATATACATACCCAATCAGTTCAGTAATAAAAACTCTGAGAACTGATAGGGCCAAAGCAGACTTTATACTGGTTCATTCATACTGACCAATTTTCCTTGCAAAAAATTACTCTCAGAACCACCATCAACAGTTTTTAAAGAATGCTCATATCCCACATTTGAAACAACCCTTGACATAACATATTTAACTTTTTCAATCTCAGAGCCAAAATAAAGTATTTCACTATTGAATTTGCATTTGCTTGATTACCATAAAGATTAAGTTTTTTCATACCTCTATTATTGAATTCATCCAATTTGTTATTGTATTGTTCACCTTTTCTCATTGACTTATAGGTTTCTTTTTTCTGTTAAGGATATTCATATCCTGGGGCACCCGGGTGGCTCAGTCAGTTAAGTATACAACTCTTGGTTTCAACTCAGGTCATGATCTCATAGTTTATGGGATTGAGTCCCACATCAGGTTCCACGCTGACAACATGGAGTCTGCTTGAGATTCTCTCTCTCTCTCTCTCTCTCTCTCTCTCTACCCCTCCTCTGCTCACATCCTCTCAAACTAAATAAAATGTTTAAAAAGGTACTAATATTCTACATTATGTATATGATATTTCTTTAATGTTTATTTATTTTTGAGAGAGAGAAACACAGAGTATGAGCAAGGGAAGTGCAGAGAGAGAGAGAGAGAGGGAGGCACGGAACCCGAAGCAGGCTCCAGGTTCTAAGCTGTCAGCACAGAGCCCGATGCGGGGCTCAAACTCACAAACCGTGAGATCATGACCTGAGCCAAAGTCAGACATTTAACCAGCTGAGCCAGCCAGGCACCCCATGTGTACTGTAACTATTTAATTTGCCATTTGTCCTCTGATTTTTTTATTATTTCTATTTTTTTAATATTTCCATACTAAAAAATAAATTTCATTACTTGGATTCTAGAAATATGGTAGACTGAGCTAGCATCGTCTCCCACCTCCAACCAATACAACCACATGGAAATGACAGAGCAAAAGAAAAAAATTAAATACCTCACTTAGATTAAAGGAAAAGAGAAATGCCTTGGAGACAAAAAACAAAGGGGCAGAATAAAATCATGTGCCGATATCTTGACACTCCAGATGAATGTCAGAATGAACACGGGCGCAACAGAGCTGTGTCTTAATAGCTCCATAGGAATGGCAGATGTCACTCTGGATCCAAAGAAGGTGTGGAGCAAAAATAGAAATCACTCCCTAATACCAGCCCCTGGAAAAGCTATCATCTTCATAAAACAGAAGACTAGCTCAATCAAGGGAAATTCCACTCGGTAATAACTCTTTCAAAACCCAGCACTCAAGGATTTCCCGCAGGAAAAAGGAAAGGAAAAGTAAGAAAAATCTGCTGAAGATGAGCTCACAATCCAAAATCACAAACCACACTCACTACTCACTGGGACAGTGACCTCACGAATACCAAAACTGGGCATCATAGAGCTTGTGAAAAAGACAATCTTAGAAGACTCCTAGATGATTATCCTTAAAATGATTGAAGAGATAAACAAAACTGTATGGAAAACAACAGAAAAATGTGGGAAAAGAACTGGCAAATAAACTTCAGAAATTAGCATTTCACTGTGCAAGATCAACAAAACATTAAACATAACTGAAAAGGTAATTAATTGGAGAAGAGAGATAAAATGAATGAGACAAAGAGATGAAAAATGTCAAATAGAACTTTTAAAAAGGAAAAAAGAAAAGTAAAATTTTAAGAGATAATGGATGAGCCTCTTCTAGAATTAATGAAAGACGTGAATCTTCAGTTAAAGTATCATGAGCTCTAAAAAGTATACATTTTAAACCTCTACCCCTAGGCCCTACAGTGAAACTCTGGAGCATCAAAGTCAAAAGGGAACATCATAAAAGGGGGTTGTGGAAAAAATAGGTTATCTCTAACAACAACCATGAAACTGACAGCTAACTTCTCACCAGTGACAACAGAAGACAGAACACAAAAGACCAAAAGCTTTAAAGGACTAAGGGGAAATACATACCATCCCAGAGTTCCATATGCAGCTCATACGTGACTCAGGGGGAGGCGGAAATAGTCGTTATCAGGCAAAGGATGAGGAAGTAAAAATTCTCTGTCATAACAGAAATGTCTATCAAAGGTAATAATGCAGGAAAAGGAAAGAGTGGACCCTGGGTCAGGGGTGGGACGTAAGAAGCAAGGAAACCAGCAAATACACAGGTAAAGCTGTGCAAACATTGAATGAAAAATAAAATTAATAACAGCAATAATGACATACTTGCTTGTGTTTAAGATGCATAGAACTAATGGGGTGCCTGGGCAGCTCAGTCAGTTGAGTATCTGACTTCGGCTCATTTCATCATCTCACCGTTCATGGGTTCAAGCCCCGCGTCAGGCTCTGTGCCGACAGCTCAGAGCCCGGAGCCTGTTTCGGACTCTGTGTCTCCCTCTCTCTCTGCCCCTCCCCTGCTCACCCTCTGTCTTTGTCTCAAAAATAAATAAACATTAAAAAAAATTTTTTAATAATAAAAAAAAGTATGGTTTAGGGGCACCTGGGTGGTTCAGTTGGCTAGGCGTCTGACTCCAGCTCAGGTCATGCTCTCACGGTTTGTGGGTTCGAGCCCCACGTCCAGCTCTGTGCTGACAGCTCAGAGCCTGGAGCCTGCTTCACATTCTGTATCTCCCTCTCTCTCTCTGCCCCTCCCCCACTTGTGCTCTGTCTCTCTCTCTGTCTCTCAAAAATAAATAAACGAAAACAAAATTAAAAAAAAAACATAGAACTAAAATACTATAAAAAAGAAACATAGGTATGAGAATAGCAAAGATCAGAATTAAACTGTTCTAAAGACCTTGAATTATTCAAGATAAGGCTATTGTTGTGGTTAACCATGCATCTTAAAAATTAAAATCTAACCAATAAAAGAATAGAAATAGAATGAATAAATTTCAAATGCAGCTGAAGCTAAAAAGGGCAATAAAGAATATTTTATTAACCTAAGAGAAAGTAGGAAAGAAAAAAAAGCGCAAAAAAGCATGGTAAATAGGAACCATTACATAAGATGGCAGCTAGAACTTCAAACCCATTCATAATCATGTAAATTATTGGACTTAATGTATTACTTCAGAGAAAACACAGAAATTCTCAGATCGCGTATTTACAAATGTAGCCATATGTTATTTATCAAAGATTCACCTGAAACATGATGACATATAAACGTTAGAAGCACATGGATGAAAAACGATATTCTGGGCATATCCAACGATACGCTACACACTGTGTAGCAGTGTGAATATCATAAACGGAAGACTAAACCAAAAAATACTGATACAGAGATACATCCTTGCAGACAGAGATCTATAACCATTATATAAGAATAAAAGCAGCCACTCACCAGTAAGAACAGTAACTCATATTCACGAAGCACTCAGTGTGTGTCAGACACGATTCTAGGTGCTTTTTATACATATTAATTTATTTAATCCTGAGTGATCTTCACAGCATAGCCCATTTTACAGATAAGAATACTGAACTACACGACATAAATCACGTTCCGAAGGTCCAGAGCTAGTAAATGGCATAGCCGTGATTCAAACCCAGGCAGTCTAGCTCCGGTGTCTAAACTCTGTATTTTTTGCTAGCAACACAGCTCCAAGATATATGAAGCACACATTTACAGAATTGCAAAGAAAAATTAGCAAATGCACAATCATAATAGGAATTTTAATATGCATGCCTCAGTATCAAATTAAGCAAATAAAAAACTGGTGAAGATATAGAACGCAATTAAAATACTTGATCTAATGACTCTATATAAAATGCTATTTCCAACAATTAGAATACACATAGTCTTTTTAGGCAGCACGAAACATTTATAAAAATAGATCACATAAAAGGTTGTTAAGCAGTTTGCTATCAACTGCAGAGAATGAAAGGCATAGAGGTCATGATCTCTGACTGCAAGGAAATTAAATTAGAAATCAATAACAAAAAGATAACCCCAAATAACCCACGTACTTGGATTTTTAAAACACGTTAAGTATGTGAAGGGTCAAGGACAAATCATGATGCACATAATAACATCTTTAGATGGGGCACCTGGGTGGCTCAGTCGGTCAAGCATCCGACTTCGATTCAGGTCATGATCTCATGGCTCGTGAGTTGGAGCCCGACGTCCAGCTCTGTGCTGACAGCTCGGAGCCTGGAGCCTGCTTCAGGTTCTGTCTCCCTCTCTCTCTGCCCCTCCCCCTGCTCACGCTCGCTCACTCGCTCTCGCGCTCTCTCTCTCTCTCTCTCTCTCTGTGTCAAGAATAAACATTTAAAAAAATAAATAAATTTTTTTTAAATCTTCAGAAAAAATGATGACAAAAATACTGCATGTCAAAACACCATTATGGAAGTTGGTTCAAGTAGTATGTAAAAGAGAATTTTATATTCTTAAGTGTGTCTATTAGAAATGAAGGAAGATTCCAAATAAATAAGCTTCATTTTGCAACTACAGACAGAAAAAGAACAACTCTAGAAGATATAAAGAACAGAGAGGGGCATCTGCAAGGCTCAGTGGGCTAAGCGTCCACTCTTGATTTCATTAGGGTCATGATCTCAAGGTCATGAGATCCAGTCCCACGTCAGGTGTGGAGCCTGCTTGGGATTCTCTCTGTCCCTGTGCTCCTCTCCTACTCGTGTTTGCCCCATTCTCACTTTCTCTCAAAAAAAAAAAAAATGTGGGGGGAGGGTGGGTTGGAAATGATAAAGAAAAACTAATAAAAATGGAAAAACTAGTGAGTTGCTGTTTCTAGAAGTTTCTGTAAAATGAATTCTAAGAAAGAAGAGTGCAGACGCCGTCGTACACGGGGCTGGGAGACTTCGTCTTCGTCCCCCACTGTGTGATCTTCAGCAGGGTTCCTAGCCTCTCTGGGCTGCAGTTTGCTCATCTATAAAGTCAGTCAGTCAGATCAGCTCAGAAACCTCGCCGTTCCAGGACTCAGTGTCTCCTACTTTCAGAAACCATTTACCACGAGCAAAAGCAAGTGACAGCCAAGGTGTTGCTGAGAGGAGAAATGTTTTTGGTCTCGCTGCAGTAACCTCACAATATTGCCAGGAAGTGAGGCGGCACATTCTGAGCACCGTTCCTCTCTTGTGCCACCTGAGATTGGGCAAGGAAAATGCTAGAAAATTCCCAGCTGAGCAGGGAAACCATTGTTATTCAAAAACCTGTTCCCGGGGAGTTTATAACCAGCAGCTGTAGAGCTTCTAAGACTACTGGATGCCACGTGAGTCTGAAGTCCCAAGTGTATGGCAAGTTCAAGACATAGGCAGTAAATAGCAGGCATCCGACACTATTTTTTGAATACGTGAATTAAGATGAAAATGCAACGTGATGCATGAAAGGAAATACTAATCTAGATTTTAGGATAATGCTGGTTTAATTAATCACTGAGTTCATTAAAAAAAAAAAAAAGTCGAACTAAGCACATAGAAGCCTAAGTCTTTAAATTCAATTAAATCATGACTGACAATGACGGATACTCTGAGTAACTAGAAAAATAGACTCCATCCTTTCTCATGTGCCTGCGGGTAACAAGGCAGGAAGGAACCACAGAAATTACAGGTGTGGCCAACGCAGTCCCAAATTTCTTGTGACATCTCTCCCGAGAGAATACCCAAAGCATACTAACAGCCCTAAAGGTACCCGGTGCCCCCCCATTTCGCACATCAGTGCACAGGAGGGTAAAGAGCTCTAAAAAGGCAAATCTATAACCCTGAACTCCTAAAGTAATGTTAGCAAGAATCGAAAATGTAGGCACCTACACAGACACAAAGGGCTGGCCTTCCTGCCCCTTTCAAAAGCAGGAGGAGGCTCAAGTCGGCCGGAAATTCTTCGGCTAATGGGGCCCTTACCCAGCATGGCTAGCACACGTGTGCTTCTCCAGAGCGGACCGCCCTCCAGCTGCCGGTACCCACCGTGGAGGGCAAGAGAAGCCAAGCTCCTTGTACCCTGAACGTCACTTTCCCCGTGTCCCCTCGTTACGAGCCAACTAATATTATAATGGAACACTTGGGGTAGGGCCAGAAGAATAAATCTGAGCAACAGTTCTTAGTTTCCTGTTTCAGGCCCAAACCGGAAAGTCAGAAAAATTCTCTCAGGGAGGGAAGGCGGTCTAATTGTGCTGAAGACAGGGCGGCAAGCCTCCCAGAGACTTCACTGTTGAAAAGAACATCTCCGACAGGCCTTGGCCATGCTGAGCTTTCCTGAGCTTTCCTGAGCGCTTCCTTTTTCCTGAGCTTTCCTGAGCGCTCCAGGTGCAAATGAGTCAACTCCTCTGGAATATTAAGCCAAGGCCAAAGCCTTTGCAGGCGCCCCACGGTACGCTGCCCTTTCCGGAAGCCCCAGGACCACCTGCTGCTTGGTGACATGGGTCTTGGCTAGGAAAACTGAGAGGATTCTTCTCCCCTGGTCCCTTTTTCTTTGCCAGCTCCCCAAGAGAGGGGCTCCGCACAGCCAGTGGCGAGCCACCTGCATTTAAACATCGCCGAGCCAACCAACGAAAACAAGATCCAAGATTCAAAGGACCAGGAGAGGACAAGAAAACCCCTTACGTGTTCTTCTCCAATAAAAGCCCGTGAGTCCCCCCTTACCTTCAATTCCCTCAATATCCCTTCAAAATGCCAGAAACTAACTTGAAATCATTTTTACACGGCTCATGTTCTCATGCCAAAAAAAAAAAAAAAAGTTAAGTGTGAAAACATAAAAGAATGTTTCTTTGTGTCTCTCTTACCTCTTTTGAGGCTTTCCGCCCCCCTCCTCACCCCTTTTATATCCAGATGTGTGTTGGGCAGCTAGAACAGCTCCAGATTCCACAGTCATGTATTTTTAAAATGTCAGTCTTTAAAGGGAGCTACTGCCAATGGTTGAGTCACGTTGCAGGGATTTAAAATGAAGTGCACTCAAAGAAACGCATGTCGGAGGTTTTTTTCTTTCCACAACTCCAATTTGTATTTTTCCCCTTCTAATTGAAATTAATTTCCCTTGCTGTTTTGTGTTACAAAACACCTGGATGGGGTTATTATTCTGGAAAGGTAATTATAAAATTAGAAGGCTAACCACGAAGCAGATTTCCTAAATCGCAGGTGGCAATGGTACCAAGCACCGACAACAGGGAAAATACTCGCAAATGTAAGCTCAATTCGCTTGCAGAGAAAACCCCACAGGCCCAGCACCCCAAACCAGGTGACGCCTAAAGGCTTGCATTGTCGAAGAGAATGTGCTGGACACTGTGATACAGCGTCCAGATCCCCCTGTAGGCCTAACCAATGCATTTCTCCCCCCCGCTTGGAGTGATCTCGGCAGACCACCCTCAGCAGTCAGCCCCTCTGGCCGTGGCCTTGCCCAAGGTCACGCCTGCTTCTGTGAGCAGCTAGCTCCATTGACTGATTCTCTGGGGTCTTTTCACCCCACTTCGGGACAACTTTAAAGGGTCAGCCCAGCTTCAGAGCTCCCTGTGGAACCATCTTGAGGATTCCATCAAGAATACATCAGGCCCAGCTTTTCCCTCTCCCCAGTCCTGCCTCCTTCCCTTCCATTCCCTTCCATAGGTATGGATCCCAAGAGCGCATCCTAAGAAGCCTGCTGCATGCTTAGTCTCAGGGTTGGCTTCCAAGGGAATCCAACCTGCCACAGAGGGTAAAAGAAGTTGGATTTTAGAAAAAAATTGGCCTTGGGTGGCTCAGTCAGTTAAGTGTCTGACTTTGGCTCAGGTCATGATCTCTGAAAGTTAATTTGGCAGCATTTATTAATAGCCTCAAAAACATTCACATTTTTGACCCAATAAATTATATTTTTATTTATAGGATATGCCTATATCTCATCTAATTCCCAAAATTACTGGAGGTGGCTTACAAAACTGCTTACTATTCAGCAAACCAAACTACATAAATAACGTGTGGCAAAATAAAGGCAATATAAAGGCACAGCTAAGGTGAGTCCAAAAGAGTGGCCATAGGTCAAACAAGATTAAGGCCTTTAAAGGTACCCATCCCCATGTAAGCAATTTAACAAAAGCAATGAGACCAATCACAAAATATGCATCTGCACTGAAATTAAAATATCTTTTTCCCTAGATTTCCCCAAGCAAAACTCTCCATAGGTATATTAAAAATGAAAAAGTATAGCAATAAAAGTTTGGGACACCTAATTGTGTATTTGAACTGCCTGTTGGGTAATCCAGACTGCAGAGATATTATACCATTGCTGAAGATGAGCTGACTGTTGGCTTTGGGAAGAACTCTGGTTAGTTAAGCAACACTGTCCATAATCAATGAAAAACAAGATGGCGCCTGAGAACTGGAGCTGCTCGTGGGACTGTGCCAGAGAAGAAGCCTCATGAAGAGCTCTGTGTGAGGTGGTATGGGAGAGCTACGGAGAACATACTCCTGTCCTGCCACCTTCTAGAGCATCCCCTCCCCCGGGAGGCTGAGAGTTGTATTCCAAATCCAATTCATAAAAAGGCATTTTTAAAGGCCCAGAACAAGTTGGTCTAAGTGCTGGTAGATCTGGTCCAGCGAGATCCAAGGATAAAATGGAGGTCTAAAGGAGCAGAAGGCCTATATACGCTACTTTAACAAAATACCAAGACTGGGTGACTTAAACAACAAACATTTATTTCTCACAGCTCTAGAGGCTGGAAAGTCTGAGATCAAGGTGCTGACACATTTGGTTCTTGGGAAGGGCCCTCTTCCTGGCTTGCAGATGGCTGCCTTCTCACTGTGTCCCCACATGGCAGAGATAAAGGGGTCCGGTTTCTCTTTCCCTTCTTATACAGGCACTGAACCCATCATGGGGACTCCACTCCCATAACCTCATCTAATTATAACAACCTCCCGAAGGCCCCACCTCCAAATACCATCGCATTGGGAGTTAGGATTTCCATATATGAATTTTGGAGGGACACATTCAGCCCATAACAATACGCTTCAAGCAATCTTCTGAACATTATTCTCCACACCAGACCTTTGACAGGAGTTGGGCTGCAGAATTTGTGATTATATTCTCTGCCAAATAGCTGGAGGCAAAATGCTGTCTGTTTAGACAGAGCCTTGTGCATTGACATCTACTGACATGCAGGAGGGCTTGGGGATTCCAAGGGGCAGAGCCACCTGGCCAAGAAAAGGTACTCTGCGGAAGGAATTTTTCCGGCACGAGGATGAATGGACAGTCAAGGTCTTTATATATTTGGTCATGGAGTTCCACGTCACTGTGATTCTCAGTCTAAAAAAAACTTTCCAAGCAGGAATTACAAATTTTTAAACATAGACTTTAAAAAAAAAAATGTTTAAAGCATCACTAAAGCACCTATAACGTCTAGAATATCAAATTTTTAGCTCTAGAGATAGATCCTTCTAAAAATCATCCTAAATGTCATAAAATGGTGGACATAAAGATATCCACTACAGGTTCTTTATAATAACAGAAGCTACGTGAATGACCTTCGGTAGAGGAACACTTCACTAAGTAAAGTACTGCCACATAATGACTGGTAAATCAAGAAGAGTCAATAACAAATATCGATTAGTAATTATGTTCTAATGTTTAGTAAAAAAGTTACAATGAAAATTGCACTTACTTCAGGGAATATAATTGTGTTTTGAAAGCTGACAAAAAGCCACACACATAAAAATGACTAGAAGGAGGGCACCTTGATGGCTCAGTTGTTTAAGCATCAGATTCTTGATTTTGGCTCAGGTCATGATCTCACAGTTCATGGGTTTGAGCCCCGTGTCAGGCTCTGGGCTGACATTGCAGAGCCTGCTTGGGATTCTCTCTCTCTCTCTCTCTCTCTCTCTCCCTCCCTCTCTCTCTCTCAAAATAAATTCTCTCTCTCTCTCTCTCTGTCCCTCCTCTTCACTCTCTCTCAAAATAAATAAATAAACATTTAAAAAATGACTAGAAGGATATATATAAAAAAGATGATCATGTTTGATAACAATAATTGTATCATTATTTTGATTTCTTTTTTGGCAAAAAATTATATTATCTTTCTCAAACTTTTGTTGTAAAAATATTTATATGATCAATTTACAAAGGAGAAAACCAAACAAGATGCGGAGAATATCCAAAAGTCCTGACGGATTCACAGAATTTCCAAAATGGCACCCAAAGAGGAACACATGGCAGAAATCAGGAATGGGTCTGCTGATAGACCAAGGTCAGCCCCGGTGCCTGGACAGGCCACCACCACCAGAGAACCCACACTCAAGTGAGAGCTGGCATACTGACCAAGACAGGAAGCTTCCTTCCCAAGGAAATTTCATCCAAACTCAGCTGATCCAGGAATCTTATTTCATTTCTTAAGTCAGCGTCTGAATGGAACCACTACTGCACGGCAGGCTCACCAAAGCCCCCATCCTTCGGGGACAAAAGTGCAGTAACTCTAGAAGAAAAAATAATGGGGGCTCAGGCTTGGATCTTTCTTGTGATGTAAATCCTGGGTACGGTACTAGCTTAAGCTGTCACTAGCCCCTGTGTTGTGTGTGCTCCAGAAGCTTCCAGAATCAAGCTTTGTGAGAGGGGAAGAGGAGATAAAATGTGGACACTGATGCCCTGAGAGTATGGTGGAGAGAGAATCACGAGGCAGATACAGGGTCCTCCCGAGGGGCAGGTGGGTCAGGCCCAGGCTGCTGGGTTCCATCACCCACCTCCTTCCCTCATCACCAGCAGGGGAAGGACAGCCGGGCTCCATCACCCACCTCCGCAAAGACTCTGTGCTGCTCCCTTCAAACCTGGAGGAACGTCTACATCAGGAGCAAAGTAAACAGAGGACAACTAAGAAAACCTCTTGTGATTCTGGAGTGGGTCAGTGAAGGTGACAAGGACCCCTTCCCCAAAGGATTGAGCTGGGCAGGACTAGATCGGGGGGAGGGGAGCACAGCCTTGCCTGGGATCCTACTGTCACAGGCCCACATCCCCACAGTCAAGCATGAGGACACGTGTAAACTAAGCGGCCATAAACTCAACTGCCCGTGAGGACAGGCATCACACTCATTCACTCACCACTGTATCCCCATCGCAGGGCTCAGTGTGGAGTAGGAGCTCTATAACGACTTGTTGGAGAAAAGAATAAGCCTTCAGGGTTGATTATGATGTCCCTGTTCTCCCCTATGGCCCCTATCTTCCCTCCAGAAGCTGTTAGTGTTGGAGAAAATAGGTGATCTTTGCAGAACGTAAGTCTGCCTTTTTGCCCCCAAGGAGAAACCAAGTCTTGGCAAGGGGGGGGGGGGTGCATTAGAGAAACTATGGTACTACAATGTAGAGTTACCGGGGCAGGCTGATAGCACGGACCCTGCCCCAAGCCCAACATGGGACCTGCAGCCATCAGAAGACAGCCCCACTCTCAGGGCTGCCCCAGAAAGTGTCCTCGAGGCTCCAGTCTCCCACCGCCTCCCGGGTCATCCCCATAGCCACCAACCAGCACCCCAATGATGCTCTGTAAAGTTCAGTCAACAAGACTTTGCCTTTTTTTGTGTTTTCCCAATTTTCTGTAATAGGCCAACACCGGTTTTATAATGGGAAAGGCCCACTCTATTTTAAATTGTTTAAAATAAATTCAGGTTTTCTAAGGTGAAAGAGAAACTTTGCTCCAGCCTTGCTGCTCAGAGCTGTGAAACCATGGGTTTATTCTGGCACCATGAACACCCACTCCAAAGTCCCATATGGCTTGTGCGGAAGTAAATGCATTCGACTTCTTTAAAGGGCTGTACACGGTTTCACTCTGCATTTCAAACAGAAATATAAACTTGTCACTCTTTGTGAGGAAAAAAAAAAAAAAACACAACCATCTACCCAGGATCCATGGAGCTAACCTTCCCTTTCCCCTGTGTTTCATCCTTGGGACATGGAAATCATTTTTTAAGGAATGGGCCATAGATTTTCTGAACTCCTTCAATCTTACCCCACAGGGCCATTTACAAACTTGTAAAATGCCTGAGGCTGGCTCTCCGTGTTCCCCTTCTGCACCTGTCGCCCTTAGGATGCCTGCTGCAGTCTTACATTGAGCAGGTACCATTTGCCAACCACCAGACTAGGCTCTGGGGATGCAGCAGGGAAGAAACCAACCAGAAATTTCCCAGTCCTGATGGAATCTGTGTTAGAAACTAAGGAAATTTCCCAGAGATAAATCCTCTGGCATATTCAAATATGGTCAGCAGGCAGCTGGGCAAGACCCAGATCCGGCCAAAGAGGTTGGGGGCTTCGTGGAAATCCTCATCCAGAAGACTGTGTCTGCAAGGGAGGAATCTCGGGGCCGGCGGCTTCCACCAGGGCTAGTTTTGGGGGCAGCCGGTCTTGCACACACTGCCAGGCGCCTTTCCAGGCCAACTAAGCCCAGATATTAAGTCTCCCCCAAAGCAAGGGCACCAAGACTTCACTTCTGAAAACAGTCACAATTTCTATTTCAAAAGAAGGATCAAAGCATTATGGGAAAAACCAGACCCTTGCTTGACCTCTTAACACTAATTTTATAATTTACTTTTTTTCTTTTTTTTATGTTTACTTATCTTGACAGAGAGAGAATCCCAAGCAGGCTCTACGCCATCAGCATGGCATCCAACCGGGATCAGACCCACCAACTGTGAGATCGTGACCTGAGCCAAAATCAAGAGTCAACTGCTTAACCAACTGACCCACCCAGGTGCTCCTAAGTTTTTTTTCTTTTTAATAAACCACATGGGGTTAAGAGCCATAAACATTTTCATTCTCAGGGCCTCCAAGACTACTCTGGCTGGGGCCTTGGCTTCCTATGGCCCTGGCTGCGTGATACCCTCTGCTCTGAAGTATACAGCTGGCACCCCCAACCACTGACATGGAAAACATAACACTTCCGTCTCCACACGTCCAGACCCCCTCCCAGCTTAAGCTTTGTCCTTGGCCTGGCAGGGGAGGCTGCGTGTTTTCCAGACTGCGGTGGGGACTATAAGTCCTTCTCCTCTTCGAAGTCCCTCTTCTAAGGAGCTTATATCCCGGTTGTTTTCATTTGCATGCAAATCTTAAATAAATAGCTTGCCTAGAATAAATTTGGCCCTTAAAATACACACACACACACCCACACGTTTTCTCTCGGTCTCTCTGCCTCACCCCCTCTTCCTCCTCCAAACACCTTTCTCTCCCTCTTTTTGTCCGTCACACACACACACATCTCCCCACTCTGTGCCACCCCCACACCTGAGCCATCCCCCTGGGAGAACAGTCCTCGGGATGGCCTTGTTGGCCCTCTCCCCTGCCCACCCTCAACTAGTCCAATTTCTGTCTTCCTGCAGTTGAACTTCTCAAGCCCGTGTGCTGCTCTCCTTGAGTCACCACCCCCTCACTCCTTACCTCCCGCACACAGGCTGCCTCCACCGCCCCCCCCGCCCAAAATCGAGGCCCCCCACTATCTCTACAAAATCACCTTGGTTCAATCCCTAATCTCTCTCTGATGATTCCTATTTTTTTTAAGTTTATTTATTTATTTGAGAGAGAGTGTGTGAGCATGAGCAGGAGAGGGGCAGAGAGTGGGGGGGGGGGGGGGGGGGGGGAGAGAATCTTAAACAGGCTTCCAACTGTCAGCACAGAGCCCGACATGGGGGTTCAAAGCCACGAACGACGAGATCCTGACCTGAGCTGAGATCAAGAGTCAGACGCTCACCGACTGAGCCACCCAGGTGCCCCTCTCTCTCTGATAACTCTGACACTGCCTGTAATAAAGACAATATTAAGGTCCTATATATGGGACTCTTAAGATGTGCCAGGTGGTATGCTAAGGCTTTCGTGTTCATCATCTTATCTAATCTCCAACAGTTCCATGAACTAGCAGTTAAAGGGGCCCACTGCACTGAGAGGTGGGGGGTCCTTCCCCTGAATCTAGAAGCTCCTTGAGCAGTAGAAAACCGAGGAAGCACAGCTGTGCCAGCCTCCAGGCCTCGGCCGTCACAGCCCAGCAGTCTCAACTTTCCGTCGCCTGGAACGCTGGCTCTCGGAAGCGTGAACTGCGCGATGGAGAAGAACGTCTGGGGAGACGACACGGAGGGGCCCCGAGACGCCGTGCAGAGAGGGATGCCCCGCCGCTCGCAGCCCACCCAGCTATCCCAACGGGTCCCAGGCCTCCCGGAACACAGATGAGCTGTCCCCACTTGGTCCTGCCCAAATGGCAGATTCGCGAGTAGAACCAGTGAGGATTAGCCTCTGGGGACGTAAGCTCTGAGTAGTTTGTCACGCAGCGATGAATGACGGAACACAGGGATTTCCGTTATCATCCTTATTTTGGCTGAGAACACGGAGCCTCCGAGAGGCGAAGTTAGTGGCCCGAGTCACCCAGCTCGTCCTCTCGCGGAGCCCCGTCCCTGGGCACACACTCTCCGGGCTGACCCTTCCCCCCTCATCAGCCTCTCCTCTGCCAGTGGTCTGGGTGCAGACGAAGCAGGATAGTGCCTGCAAAGTACTTATCCATTGATAAGCGATGGACAGAAGACCTGCGAATAAATGCTGTTCCGGCCCTTTCCGATTGCACACTGGCCCCTGGCAATCTGAGTCCAGGGACGGACAACGGAGGTGGCGGTGCAGGTGCCTGTGCTGACTGTGGCCCCACAGCTACCTCCAGTCCCACTCTCAGCTAGATCCCTGCCCTCTCCTGCCAACAGATCCCTCCGAGGGTGGTCAGGTCTCAGCGCACAGACAAGACTCCACGCTGAAGTCAGGAGCCCCCATTCCCATCAGACGGGAGCCCTTCTGTCTGGCCCGTGTCTCCAAGCAGCAGTACCAATCTTCCCATTCCCGTGCCCAAAAAGGAAGGAAGTGAACTCTCATACGTGGCCCTGACACCAGCCCCAGGTCTCTTTCGTACCTTCTGTGGGGAAGTCCATCCCTCCCTGTCTGTCCGTCCACGGCTACCACACTGCCCAGGCCACCTTCACGCCCATCGAGGGTGCCCGGGTCTCCATGCTCCTCTCTCCGCCTGGTCCAATCCAGACCCCGCACGGTGCCACCCAACTAATCCTCCTAAAGCATAAGGTTTCAACCTTCTGCTGTCCTCTAAAACCCCTAAGGCCATACCCATTGACTGTAGGTTCAAGTTCACAGTCCACAGATTGGCACTGAAGTGACTCCAACATGTGGGCCCCTCCTATCTCACTGCCCACCGTAGCCCCCAGCACTCCTACCTCATCCACGAGGCCTGCTATCCACTCTGTACCTCCCCGGTCAACCTACCTTATGACCTCGGGGAACATCTAATGCCTGAAGTCACTCATTTTGCCATTTGGCTTACACTGTCTTACATTTTTAATTAACCGGGCCGCATGCTCGTGTCTCATCTCTCTGGACAGACTGCAACCCGTGGGTTTCTCAACACAGCATCAGCATCTCCAACAAAAGGACTATGTGGACAGCAGATGGTCAACATTAAATGACACGAAAATGGAACAGTCCGTTCCTAGTCTTGCCCTGACCCCTAGTCTTTCTTACTTAGGGATGTGAAATAAGCTTGAGAACGCACGTGCATCTGGTCCAGACTGGCAATTTCTCAGGTGTTTTGCTGGAGGTGCTGGGTTAATAGCGAAGCATGTTTTGGAAAGAAGGATGGTGTGCTTTTGTTTTTCAACCACTGTGTCATCTCAAGGGTAAAGGGGTCATCATCGGGAACCAAAACGCATCAAAAGGCAAACAGAACCGTAGTCAAGGGAACCTCTGTAAGATGCGTTGTAGGTAAGGATCCTCAAATGCAATTTTGGCCAAATCTCCTACGTCCAGAGTATGTGAGCTTGCTGTGTCTCTTCCTAACTCCTTGTTCAGTGTTACAGGGCCGAGAGCTTGAAGTCAGCCACAGTGGGAGTATTTATAGAACAGAAATCGGCAAATGCCCCAAATCAGGACCATTCCGTTCAGAAAGCCAGTTGTTAAACAATTACCAACACAACATCGACAGCCCAGCATCACTATATGGCACAGCACGGGTGCTCCATAATAATGACTGAATGAACGATTCGAAAACAGAATGAATGTGGGAATGAGGGAGGAGGAATATCCTTCCAAGGCAGAGACAACACCTGCAAGTAACTCTATTCCCGGTGGGGTTTCGGTGCACTTGGCCCTTTTGAGGGCAATCACTTCATCCAACGATCAAACCGTCAAAAACCCAAGTCCTCAATTCCACACGCAGATACAATATAATCTCATATCCCAGTGAAAACACAGCTACCTGGCATAACTGTGGAGTAGGCAATCCAGATTCTTTTTAGCAGCCCTTTGGAGGCTGAGGATGGATCCTTGGGTGAAATTTCAAATACCACAGGGGGCCAGGTAAATAAGGCAAATGTGTGGAGGGGCCCCCTGAGAGCCCACTGGAGCCCACATGACCCACACAGAGGCATTCGAAGTCAGACCAGTATTATTAAGTTGATCACTGCACTGACCAAACAGGAAGCATCCATGGGCCTTCCTGAGCCAGCCAGAAACCCCTGGAGCCTTGGCGGGAACTTCAGGCTCTTTGCCTAACGCTGTCATTTCACTTTCTTCAAAGCCCTGCTCTTCCGCAGCCATCACGGCACTGGAGCCTTGCCACATCAGGTCTCCAGGCTTTTCTTCACTTCCTGTTCCTCCACTTTTCTCTCTCTCCTTTTCCCTTGTCTCCCATTGTCTTTTTCATATTCCTCAGCACTTAAGAAAATGAAATCAGAGCCACAGAGCTCTCCCCACTGGCTGGAAACAAGGCGAAGATCCTTGCCACTCCATTTCTATTCAAGATTGTCCTGGGGATTTTAATTAGCTCAAAAGTATAAGAGAGAAAAATAAAAGGCATAAATATTAAGATGGAAGGAATAATACCATATTTAATATGCATTGTTCACAAGTGCTATGATTGTATACCTGAAAAGTAATCTATTAACTTTAAAATTACTAAATGAATTTAGCCAGATTACCAGGTTAAAGGTCAATATTCAATTTATTTATTTATGCTAACAAACAATTAAAAAACAAAATTTTCAAAGATACTATTTTTAATAGTACCAAAAAACACTAAATATCTAGGAACAAATCAAAAGAAATTTGTGATACCTTTAACAGAAAAGTATAAACATTACTGAGAGAAATTAAAGAAGCCCTAAAGAAATGAGGGCAAATGCCATGCTCATGGATTAGTAGCTTCAATATTATAAAAATCTCAATTTACTCCAAAATGGTCTATGGATCAATACAATCCTTATCAGAATCTCAGTGTGTGTGTGTGTGTGTGTGTGTGTGTGTGTGTGTGTATGAAAACTGACAAACTGATTCTAAAATTTATGTGAAAAAACAAAGGACCAAAAATTGCCAGGCTAGTCTTGAAGAACAAAGATAGAGAATGTATACACTAGATATCAAGATTTATCATAAAGCTACAATAATGAAGATAGAGAGGTATTTGTACAAGGATAGAAAACAGACCAATGGAACTAGAAACAAACAACAATAAATAGTCTAGAAACAGGTCTATGACAGGTGTGATAGGAGAACAGTGGGGAAAAAACATTTCAATAAATGGTGCTGGGTCAGATGGATATCCATATGGGGAACAAAATAAATCTTGACCCTTATCATAGAGAAAATCTCAGCTGGATTAGAGATGCAAAGGTAAAAGGTAAAACAATGTACATTGATATCTTCTCCATAAAGGATCCCCACACTGGCCTCCATGAGTTAGATGTTCTCCTTCAGTTTCCTTTCCATGCAGCCAACCAAGTGACCCCATGTCATAAACTGAATTATATTGGGCTATGTACAACAGTTCCCCAATGCTCTAGAAATAAAGACTAAAAGACTGAGAATGGCTTATAAAACTCTGTACGATCTGGCCTCTGCCACATTCTCCAGCCTCATCTGCCTGTTTTCCTCCTCGCTCATTCACCTTATTGCCTGACTTCTTCCATCCCTCGAATACACAAAGCTCTTTTCTACCTCAGGGCCTTTACACCTGCTGTTACCTCTGCCTGGAATGCTCTTCTCTCCATCCTCCTCAGCTGTTAGCCTAGTTGATTCTTTTTCCTCCTTTGAATGTCAGCTGAAACACCATTTCCACAAAGGGATCTTCCCCAACTTCCCAATGTAACACAGGTAACCCTACTATACTCCTTTATAGCTTCCCAAAATTTTCTTTAATTGTCTTTTGGGTTCTATGTCTGTATTCCTTAGTAGACGATTAGCACCATGAGGACAGGGACTGGGCCCTTTTGGATCACCACTGTGTTCCCAATGCTTTGCACAATGCCAACGTTAACCTACATGCTGAGTATGTATGTGTTAATTAAGTGAATGGGTCATATCACTCTTACTCTGGGATAAGGTAAAAGGTAGAATTGGTGACAATTAGTTACAATTAGTTCAATTTAGTCATAAGGGACAGAAAACACAAAATGATGTCTCAAGACAGATGTTAATTTCGCTCTCATATGAAAGCAGCCCAAAGACAAGTCTTTTCCAAATCTTACAGCCACATGTCCGTATTTCTCACTCACATAGTAGTAGATTGACTGCTCTGACTTTGCTCCGTATCTTTTCTTCGGCCAAGACCCCTGTGTGGGACATGCTGTCTTATGACAAAGAAAGAGCAAGAGAACTGGGGAAATGTGCTATGCTTTCAAAGCTTCTGATTGGGAGTGCCTGGGTGGCTCAGTCAGTTAAGCATCTGACCCTTGATTTCAGCTCACGTCATGATCTCATGGTGTAGGATCTAGCCCCTCATTGCTTGAGATTCTCTCTCCCTTTCTCCCTGCCCCTCCCTGCCTCATGTGCTCTCTTTCTCTCTGTCTCTCAAAATAAATAAGTAAACATTAAAATTTTTTTTCTTGGGGTGCCTGGATGGCTCAGTCAGTTAGGCATCCAACTTCGGCTCAGGTCATGATCTCATGGTTCCTGGGTTTGAGCCCCACATCGGGCTCTGTACTGACAGCTCGGAGCCTGGAGCCTGCTTCGGATCCTGTGTCTCCCTCTCTCTCTGCCCCTCCCCCACTCATGCACATGCGCTCTCTCTCTCTCTCTCTCTCTCAAAAATAAACATTAAAATTCTTTTTTTAATTTTTCTTTAAAAGAAAGGCTTCTGATTGGATGTGCCATACATCACTCTGCTCATGTCTCATTGGCCAAAACAAGTCACATACTGAGGCCTAAAAATAAAGTGGGGAGGGGCACGTGAGTGGCTCGGTCAGTTGAGCATCTGACTATTGATTTTGGCTGAGGTCATGATCCCCGGCTCATGGGGTCAAGGCCCATGTGAGACTCTGCTCTGACAGTGCGGAGCCTGCTGGGGATTCTCTCTCTCCCCCTCTCTGCCCCTCACGTGTTCACACACATGCACACACTCTCTCCCTCAAAAATACATAAATAAACATTCTCAAAAAAGAAAACACAAAAAGAATTAAAATGGAGTGTGTAGGCCTATAGGCAGGTATTGCTAATCACACGTCAGTGAGTGAGAATAAACGATTCTCCTACAGGTAAGGGGAAGTGAATAATTAAGAGCATTGACCACAGGAAGTTTCATAAAGGCATCAGGGACCTGAGATCCATATCCCTGCAGTGGCACCCTCAGCATATGGTTTCTACCCCACTTTCCAACATGGTTGCATTGTATCAGCCATCACGTCTGCATCTCAATGAGCAAGAATGAGGAAGTGGGGGGGGGGAGCATAACCCCTCCCCTTCACTTCTAACCCATTGACCAGAACGTGGTCATATTGACAGCTATGGAAGAGGCCAGAAGATGTAATCTTTATTTCTGGGAGTCATATGTCCAATTAAAAACTAAGGGTCTAGAACTAAGGAGGAAGAATTAAGAGCAGATACTGTGGGACAATTACCATCTCTGCTACAGAATCCGTCCCTCTCTTATAGAAATCCCATGGTTTGTGAAGGTAACAACCGTCCTTCTAGCAGGGCCAGCAGAAAGGCCTCCAACTCAGAAAACCAAACAAATCACATTGTACTCATGAATTTAAGAATAAACATTGGGGTGTCTGGGTGGCTCGGTTGGTTAAGCGTCTAACTCTTGATTTCAGCTCCAGTCATGATCTCACTGTTCATGAGATCGAGCCCCGTGTCGGGCTCTGTGCTGTGCTGACAGCATGGAGCCTGCTTGGGATTCTCTCTCTCTCTCTCTCTCTCTCTCTCTCTCTCTCTTTTTGCACCCCCCCCACTCACACTCTCTCTCAAAACAAACATTTAAAAAATAATAATAAATGCCTATTATGTGCTTGAACTCCTAACAACCAGAGATTCAGACACAAACCCTTCCCTCAAGAAGCTCCCTTTCTTATGATCCTATCTGTCTCGGCTAGCTAGCACTGCATAACAAACCACCCCACCACTCCGTGGTTTAAAACACTAAGTGTTTATTATCGCCCTTGAGTTTCTGGGTTGGATAAGTGGTTCTGCAGAGCTGACCGAGCTTAGCTGGTCTCAGCTGTGCTTACTCGTGGTCTGCTGTCAGCTGCTGAGGAAAGCTTTGTTCATCTCTGGAGGCCTTGTCCGAAACATTTGGACCGACTTGGTTCTGATCCACGTTCCCTCTCACCCTCCGGGAGCCTCGCCTGGCAGGATCACACTGGTAGAGGATGGAATCCCAAGGGAGACAGGTGACTGTGCAAGACTTCTCGAGGCCTACGTTCAAAACCAGCAACAGTCACTGCCACCAAATTCTACCAGCAGAGCAAATCACAAGGCCAGCCTAGATTCAGAAGTACAGGAATTAACTTCATCTCTTGATAAGAGGAGTCACAAAGGCACTTTGTGAAGGGCACTGGCACAGACAGACATAGACAAGAGGGAGCATGTGGGAGCAATCTCCCACAGCGCCATATTTCCTCATTTTCAAGGTCTTCTGCCATTGGAACATAATAGGACAAAAAGGCTTGTCTGCCCCTACAGGAGCCCACTTTTTCTTTTTTTTTAATTTGTCCTACTCTGTATATAAGAGTTATCGGGATTCTCGGGGGAATTATAGAAAAAACAACAAAAAAATTGGAACCATTGTTGTGTGTAGTTGTGACCTCCTATTCAGCAACAAAATACACTGGAGTGGAACTAATGATTTCTTTTGGAAGTCACTTAGATATTTCAACCAAGACCATTATGTTCCACGAGGGACCAGTTTTCAAGTTCATACATTTTATGCATGCTTATTAAACATATTTTATTCATGTACATATATATAAGTAACCTTATTCAGTATAACAGTACAAATATACAATCAATATAAAAGCCAAAGGAGTAAACAGAAAATCGATCTTTGGTGCTAAACCTTGGCCGAGATGACTATTGATAAGATTCCAGACTAAAGAGAAATGCTTGAGTTCAAGATAGACTTTGTTGCTATAAAAATCCTATTAAAGTTGGCATCCGTAATGAAATATTCATTCCAGTTTCAAGGCTGGGATAATCATTTTTTCCAAAGAAAATGTTTAAACACTAAGATTAGCAGGCCCAGCACAACGGCCATATATATAAACATTCCAGAGAAAACTCTCTACCCTGTTTCTCCCTGAGTCACATCATCATCATTTTTGACAAATAGTCTATTGATTATAAAAGACAAAGACAATACATAAATTTTAAACCTGTAAGGGGTGACGTCTGCTTAGAGAAATGGCTGGCTTCTGGGCACAAGCAGGATTAGGAGAGCACATTCTAGAAGGAACGAACTGGCCCAGAGGAAGTCGAGAGAATAATCATATTTGCAGGCTAACCTCCAGTACAATGCCCAAAGTGCCCCAAATCAGAAGTCACTTAAAACATAGACAACTGGAAGTTTGGGGAAAGACTTTACAAGTCACCTACAGTAGCCAGAACTAGGTCCTTGCCTGGAACCCGTCTCCTGGCTGTCCCGATACAGGCTGGAGCATCCACTGCCCCTACCCCCATCCTTCCTTGCAAATGTGAATTAAAATGATGCGTGGTTGATTGTTCCCAGTAATGACCCAGTTTGCTCACATAACCTCCGGGTAGCACCTCCCCCTCCACACGGGATGCGAGCCTGGCCACGTGACTTGCTCCAGCAAATGAGACAAAGCAAATGCAATGCAGGCAGAGACTTGCAAAGCGCTTTCTCACGGACACTTGTTCTCTGCTCCTCTTGCCACCAGAGAAACAAGCCCGGCTAGCCTCCTCGGGAAGAAAAGACACCACCCCCTCTACAGTCACCCCCATCGTCCCAGCTAAGAGCCAGCCAATGGCCAGATCTGTTAATAAGACCATACAAAACCACTTAGGGTCCAGCTGGCCCGCCAACTAACCACAGAGTCATGAGCAAACTCAAGAAAGTCAATCGGGGTCAGAAGAACAACAAACTTACAGGACTGTGAGTTTAAAAAAAAAAAGGCTATTGTTTTAAGCTAAAAAGTTCTGGAGTGGTTTGTTAGGCAGCAAAGGCTACCTGATACTGATGGTTACGTTGTGTCACAGGCCGTCCATCCACGAGGGGACACCCACCACTCCATTGCCCATGCAGCTGGGCAGAGCCGGGAGGGAGGCCTGATCGGGCATTCGCTGTGGAGGAAGGGGCCTGGGGGGGCTTCTCCACAAGCCCGGTTGTGACAGAACTCACTGCAGTCACACACGGCTGCTCACCTATTCTCCACTTTAACCTTTTTCGGCCACATCCCGGCTCCCCGGAATACATCTTTATGTCCACCACACCGAGGGGGCCGAGAGGAGTCTCTTTAGCTGCCTGGAGAATTTAATCTTCCAACCACCCCCAGGACCAGCCGTGTCTGACCACCAGGTACACAACAGGAGCTTCCTGCTACTTGGGGCATCAGGCAAGCTCACACTCAGTTGCTTCTTGGCTGACTGTGCTCAGTCCTTGCTGAGCACACGACTGAGGTGGCACTCACAAGCTCTCGGCTCAGCTCAGACCCTCCGTGGCACCGAGCCCCCTAGACCTCCTCCGGCCACCAATCCGGCCACTCCTTCTCCCCAGATCCCTCCTCCGCCAAGCGCACCAGGGGCCAGAACATCTTCCTCAACTGCTCCTGGCCAAGAAACATGTTCGGCGTCTTCACTCGCTGCGGTCTTCAAGTTTGTGTCTCTTCCCGGTTCGGTCCTGAACTGAGTTCTGCTTGCCCAGCCCGCCTCTCTCGGCCCTAAGCTCCACCTACCTGACCCTAAGTTGACTTGGGGTCTTTCTTTGATGCTGACCTAGTACCACTGGCCCCGAGCTTGTACCTTCACGCTCATTAGTACGGCCTGAACCTTTTCAACAGGAAGCTTTTAAGAGGACTGACCTACAAAACCTCCCAACTCACCTCCTACCACGGCACAAAGGAAAAATGGAAGCGTCTGGCATCCTGGAGTAAACCTGAGGGGTCTGGTGCAGGAGGCGCATCTCTATGGGGCCTGGGGGGGAAACCGCCGCCTTGTTCCATAAATATAAAAGAATGAAAACATGGAGCATCATGGAAGGTAGTAAGTAGGGCTGGGTATAAAGAAACGTCCAAGACTTTGTAGGCAGGAAATGGCTAGGCTCAGTTCCTGATCAAGGCAATTTAGAGATGTTCTTTTCAAATTCCTGATGGCCAACAGTGATAAAAAATTCTTCACTCGTACAGGGATTCATACAAGTTCACACCTGATGAAGAAAGATGCAAATCTGTTTCTTACGATGGTGCAAAACAGTTCCAACGGTCGAGATTCCGTGTTACCAATCTAAGATCATTCCCTTTTCTTGGCAAATAAAAGTGGCAAATAAAAGTATTGAGATCTCTTGGGACGATGTGAAAGGATTTCACGTCCAGTTAAACCTTCTCATACCGACCATAAAGGCCCTGTTTGCACCACGCACTCACATTATCGGCTACAAATAGGCAGAAGTAACTGATGCCTCTGAGGGCAGAGACTCAGGGCCCTGCCTGCATCTATCCCCACCCCTGACTGCCCAAACTCGAACTCTGTACCACGGTTCCTGGGCATCCGGCCCACTATGGCCGCCTTCCCCGTGACCACTGAGCTTCCTGCAGGGACGGGGTTGTGCTTGCGTATCTCACTATACTCTCACCACCAGAATCCCTTTAAAAACCCAGATAAACTACTAATGACCAAAGACAACCCACCCAGGGGATGAGTCACTCCAGACGCTCCGCCGGGCTATCGTGAGGGCACCGTTGACAACCTTTGTGGCACAGCCAGATTCCAGGGGAGCCACCCTGAACCTCTGCTGTGATGGCCTCAGCACATAGTAGACGCGATGTGTTTATGCCCCCCTCTTCCCACTTCCCTTAATGTGGGAACTGTAGGATTTAAACCTTCTCTATTAACATATGACACCATTGATTCATCAAATTAGCATAAAGGTTAACAGCACAGACTCTGAGGACAGACACATTTTGGTTTCAAATCCTAGTACCACCATTAAAGTAAGCATTTGACCTTGAAAAAAACAACTTAATCTCTACCCTTAGTTTTCTTGTCTGTAAAATCAACTTAATGATAGTTTCCACATTTTGAGGATTTAATGACCTAAGTATCACACAGCAATTTGCACAATGCCAGGCGTATGGTAAGGATTCATTCTATAAAAGTTTGCTATTGCCTTTTCACTGCTGTTAGTAGTCTCATTTTTATTATTTTAATTATTAGCAAAACCGCACAGATAAAGCAGAGAATGAGCTCCTAAAAAAAAGGTGAAAGAAGGGAAAGTCACATACCCAAGCCATGCCCCCTTTACCACTGTCCCCAAGGCCTGCTCTGGAAGGCAATAGAAGCTTCCAGCTGGCCCACACATCCCCCCAGGCGGTGACCTCAAATCTCGCTTTGGGGGACAAGGAAAGGTGATTCAGATCACCTCACCCCCTGCTTAAATCCTCTGATTTCAGCACACTGCAATTAGGATGAAATCCTGGCCCATTTTCCCTGCTTTATTTTTTTTTCAGTGACCTTATCACCATACACAATCATCTTATTTGTTTCCATATGTAAGGTCTGTCTCTCCCCTCTGGAATGCAAGTCTGAGATTTCCATGCCCTTCCTCTGGCTGTAGCCGAGCACCGAGCACCGGGAATAGAGTTGGCTCACAGGAGGTACTCAGTATGGAAATGTTAAATGAGTGAATATTAATTAATATAAACAATGATCCGGTAAGACCTCTGGAAATTTAGAGTTTACAGGCAGTTTTGCATCTCGTTAATATCATCTCGTCTTTACCTAACGAATGGTCCGTGAATGAATGAATTTGCATGTCCGCAAAGGAAATTGTCAAAGGCTGAAAAAGCCAAAGTCTGGAGGACTTGTTCCGCACGCAAGTTTCACCCCCATTTTAACGAGGGACCTGGGAACAAGCAAGCCAGCGGTGATCCAATCAATGGCCTTGGGGGCACTAAGCGAGAATCTGGGAAGCAAGTCCTGGTTCAAGACTGGCCAGCAGCCGACTTTGAAACCTCAAGCAAGTTGCACCTCTCTATGAGTCCCCTTCTTCACCCGAAAGCAAGAGCCCTAACCCACATTATTTCTGAAGTGCTTTCCACCACTGAAAAGAAATGGGATGATTCCAACCACTCATAAAATCCGATACCTTGACTGAAAGCTGCTCACTGTTCTCTGAAGGAACCCCCACCCGGCAACCAGGAGCCTGGAGCCCCAGTCTCACTGCCTAACATCGCAGCAGGGCAGGGGCTCCCCAGACGTGCAGAGCCTCCACTCAGAAATGCAGCTACTATCCCCCCCCGAGCGCCATGGCCCCCAAATGAATTTATGCGTTTGTCTGTTTGCTTGTTTGGCTTGTACTTCCTTTGTGTGGCTCTAAATAGCACTGAAAAGAAAAGAAAAAAGCCAAAGTCAATGCCAAAGTTTTCTTTCTCTCTGGTGGAGTGAAACCGTCTCCCTGTTTTTCAGCTGACCCAGAATTGCTAATTTTGCTGATTTCCTACTGTAACTGCCTCCTCATTTACCACGCAGTGGAGATCTGATTCCTTCCTACTGAGACAAGTAGTTTTGCCTGCTCCTTTGGGTTTTTAGTATTCTTCCAAATTATTCTGATTGATATAGACCTCCATCCATGCTAATTATGCATAGCTTCTCTTATAAAGTGTGGTTCCCATGGCAACAGCGAAGGGAGAACAGGTGTGCGGAAAGCTGTGATGTATTAAATGAGTTACCCTCTGCCTCTGCTAGGCAGATTGCTTTTCTCTGCGTTTATTTATAGCAGGCAGTAATTAATCTGTGTGAATCTCGTTGCTGGGGGGGGGTGGGGGCGGGGGTGGGGAGAGGGATAGAGAATGATTAACAACAGTCCTAATTATCCTCATACCTTTGAATCTGAGAATTTCATCACCATCGGATAATTCCAAACTAGAATTGTTGAACTTTCACTTGAACAGAGACGCTGTTGCGTGATATTTGGGGCTATCATCTGGAGAAGGAAGCCTCCTTGCAGCTGCCGTGGCATGTCACAGAGGGCTCCAAAGCGGCCCCCCGGGCTCTCTCAAATGACCTGTCAAGGTATAATAAAATTAGAGCAGGCCAGGGACCCAGACTCTGGGGACAGCCCAGCCCCACGCGCTCCGCAGCAGAAATGTTACCACGGAGCAGACAGAAAAAAGCAGGGCAGCCTCACGCAGAGCCCAGCATGCTGCTGAACAGAGGAGAGAGTTCGAGAGAGACGGCCGACCTGGGCTCCCGTCCAGTGCCAATACTGACTCTATGACTTGAGGCATCTCCCTGGTCCGAGGCTCAGTTTTCCTACCTGCAAAATGATGGTGTTAAACCAGAGAATCTCTCAGACTTTCTCGAGCCCCCAGAAGTTACAACCTATCTCTCCAGGGGAGCTAAGATTTGCTGCTGTAACCCGAGAGACCCAAAATTGTAACAGCTTAAAAGAAAGCTTTTTTGTCCCTCCCAGTTTGCGTCCCTCACTGGCGTCTGGAGGCTCTCCGGTGTCACCATCTCACTCAAGTACCAAGGCTGATGGCATAACCATGGACAAAGTGCTCTGATGGATCAACAAGTAGCTGGTGGTTGGCCAGGACTGGTCACGGGTCCCCACTGAACTGCAGGGCGCTGGGCAGTACGATCTTGCCAGCACTGCGGAAGGCTGGGATTGTTGGAAAGCCGCGTTAATGGTTACAATGTAGCCCTTTGCATCATTGCTGAGAAACTCCATGTGCTTAAGAAAAATAATAGAAAGAAAGTCTGTGCTCTGGGTGGACTTCTGGGCTAACAATGACAACTTTGTAAACCATAAGTAAAAATAGGAGTAGGGAAATAGACCAAATAGGAGGGAATATACCAAAATGATGGCACGAGCTAGGGTGGTCGATTGACGAGTGATTTTTTTTCTTTCTTTCTTCTACTTTCAAAATGGTGACAAGGCAGTCAGGTTGTACCGACAATTTAAAAGATTAATTTCTTTGGGGCGCCTGAGTGTCTCAGTTGGTTGAGCACCTCTGACTCTTGATTTCATCTCAGGTCATGATCTCGCCATTTGTGAGTTCGAGCCCTGCCCTGGGCTCTGTGCTGACAGTGGGGAACCTGCTAGGGATTCTCTCTCTCCCTCTCTGTGACTCCACCAACCCCCGCCCCCCAGTCTCGCTTGTGCTCTCTCGCTCTCTCTCTCTCTCTCAAAATAAATAAAAACTTTTTTTAAAAAAAAAGATTAATTTCTTTTAACTCAACATATACGTATTAAAGGCCTATTTAGCATGGGCACAGTGATAGTCACTGTGGGAAATGCAAAAATGATGAAGTCCGGCTCACCAATGGCTGTTTTCAATGACACATGGGGGGGGGGGGCGGGGCCTGGCAGAGAGTCGAGCAAATATACACCACCAAAATTCACCCTCAAGGGTGAGGGTTTAGACAGAGGGGAAAGAATAGTGGAAACGCTTCATAAGTAGACCAGCAAAAACACGAGAGGTGGTCATTTGAGGGGAAAATAACCGGAAGAGAGGTGATTTGTGGAGAAAGGGGATGGGTTCTATTTGGGTCCTATGGATGCACAGAAGTCAGAGGAAACGCTAAGCCTGGAGCACACGTTCCGGCTGGATATGCAGACGTGCAACCCGGCCGTGCCCGATGGTAGATGAACCCGGGAAGTGCACGAGGTTCCCAAGGGAGAGGAGGAGACAAAAGAAGATATCCAGGGGTGGCACAGAGAGGAAGATGAGCGTTTAGATTCAGGGATGGGGCCAGGAGAGGGCCCTGTCGTGGGAGTCATAGGAGGTGACAGTTTCATAAAGGGCATCGCAGAGTTTTCATGCTGCAGGAAGGTCAATGAAGAAAAGGAACAGGGGCAGCCTTTGGCTGATGCGATTCCAGAACTGCTTGAAAACAACCGAGGCCACTTTAGGAGAGTAGAAGACAAGGAGGGCCAGATGGAAACTACGGGAATCACTATGGGTGACTGGTGTGGACGCAGAAACACCGCATGTGGACAGTTCTTTCCGAAAGTTTGGGACTCGAGGGAAGGCCGTGCCCAAAGAAGGAAGAGATGTGTTTACAACGGGTGGGATAAACCTTGGTGTGTATAAGCAGAGAGGGAGGAACCCAGGAGATGAACAGGATGAAAACGCTCGTGGGAACGTATACATGGGGGAAAACGTACATTTGAAATGCTGGTATTCAAGCAAGTTTGACTTACGAAAACAGCAATTTCACATGGTTCGATTGAAGAAAAAAGCGTTGGAAGCTAACTACTCACTCAGACAAGAGAGCATTATCCAGATGTGTTTGGGACTGGCAACATGACAAACATCTACCCAAGATGTTCCTGTTGGGCTCTGGAGATAATGGACAAATAGTATCCAGTCCTTGTTCTAGAGAAGTTCAGGAAACAGACATGAAACAAATCCCTTTGATTCACCACGACAAATGCCCTGTGTGTGTCACTTCGGATGACGAGGAAGCAGTTCCAGGAAGCCAGGAAGAACCTGGAAGGGTCAAGAGACTGCCCAGCAGGGCGTCTGGTCAGGCTGGAGGGACAGACAGCATTACCGTGTGGAGGGTGGTGCCACAGGCCAGCACCTCGGACAGCAGGAGAGCGTGATGAACTCAGGGAACTACAAGACTGTTGACGTCGCTGAAGCCAACAGTACAAGGGGAGACTGTGAAGAAATGAAGGTAGAGAGGGGCGCCTGGGGGGGGCTCAGTCGGTTGAGCGTCCAACTTCAGCTCAGGTCACGGTCTCACGGTTTGTGAGTTCGAGCCCCACGTTGGGCTCTGTGCTGACAGCTCAGAGCCTGGAGCCTGCACCGGATTCTGTGTCTCCCTCCCTCTCTCTGCCCCTCCCCTGCTTGTATCCTCTGTCTGTCTGTCTGTCTCTCTCTCAAAAATAAATAAACTTTAAAAAAATTAAGGTAGAGATTAGGTTGGGTGGAACATGGAGGTCCCGTGAATCATAGGAAGGAAGTTTGCAATAGACATTCCCCAATACCGTACCCCCAGTGGGTGCCCCAAAGATTCTACTCTCAAAGCCTCCACGGCGTCTGTGTCCCTCCACGTGTGCAGCCCCAACCAAAGCCACCTGAAAGGGGCTTGGACCGGTGGCAGGAACATGAACTAGTTGGAAGTGTTTCCGTCCCTGTGATCTTGGCGGCCAGACCCAGACGGGCCATGTGTGTCCGTGGTGATGGGACGGCACAACGTTTAAGAGAAAGACCCTAGAGGCCAGCTGGCTCCCTCCAAGCTACATGTCTGCCACTCACCGGCTGGGCAGGGAAGACAAAAGAAGCCTGTTGCCTCAACTTCCACACTGGCCAAGCGGGTATGAGGACGCTACCTGCCGCGAAGGGTCGTTTTCAATATTTAAGTGAGGTGATAAACAGAGGCACACGTTTCCTGGCGCCAGTAAGTACTTAATAAATGGCGGTTGGCAGCAATGGGCATGGTCACAGTATCACCAGTAGGAAGGGCAAGGGCACGTGACACTACGCCTCCTGCTTTGGGGGGACACAAGTCCTCATCTGCCTCCATAATAGTGACCTGTGGACAAGCCACGACACCCCAGGCTTCAGTAAAGTAAGCAGGATGTGAGCTCCAGTCACAGAAAGCACGCCCTGCCCACGTGTGTTTGGAATTCTCCCAGGAAGCATGGTAGTGGTGCTCCTCCCTCGCCAGATAACCAGAACACGTAACTGCTTGCCTGATTCTCCCATTCAATACCTCCTGAATTCCACTGGTCACTCCTGTTTTGGACTCCCGCAAAAATTACACCGAGGAGTGGAGATGAGCTGTCTCCCCCCTCCTAAATTCACAGAGTGTCCCTAATGGGGTGACACTGCCTCTGTCACCAACAGGCAAGCAGAGAATCTGGACCCGAAGAAAGATCGGTTCGAACCCATGCAGACCCACGCGGAAGTAAAGACCAGAACTGAAAGACTGCCAAGGCTGAAAGACAACTTTGACCTCGTTGTCTCGCCTCTGTGCACCCCGAACCCCGAATCTCCTGCTCTTTCTGTAAGCGCGATGCTAACCATCGTCAGAGTCGTGCTTTGTAACTAAAACGCACAGCAAGCCAGACAGACAAGCAAGCCCCCCGCAGCTCCCGGCCTGGGATCCCAGCCCCTAGAGGTTCATCAGAGGGAGAATCATTGAGCTTCATGGGGGGGACAAGGCATGTATTATTTCCAACTTTTTCAAAGTCTTTATACAAGTAGTGTTTGCTTACGATAAGACCGCACAGAACCCTAACATTTCCTTTTTTTTTTTTTTTTTTAGAAAGAGAGAGAACCACAAGCAGAGGAGAGGGAAGGAGGGAGAGAGAGAAAGAGAGAGGGAAGGAGAGACAGAGAAAATCTTAAGCAGGCTCCACACTCAGCACGGAGTCCAATGTGGGGCTCAATCCCACGACCCAGGGATCAGGGGGGACCTGGGATAGGGGGACCCGGTGCCCCCCTATATATTTCTTAACCTAGGACCCATGAAGAGAGTGATTAGAGGTTCCTTTTAGGTCTGAAAGGAAAACATCTTGCAGTAACTAAGTAAGAAGGCTCGTCTTGTTTTTTAATTTTTTTAATGTTTATTTATTTTAATTTTATTTATTTTTGAGTGAGACAGAGCACAAGCAAGGGAAGGGCAGCGAGAGAGAGACACAGAATCCGAAGCACGCTCCAGACTCTGAGCGGTCAGCACAGAGACCGATGCGAGGTTCGAGCTCACGGGCCGTGAGATCATGGCCTGAGCCAAAGTGGGACGCCTAACCGACTGAGCCACCCAGGCGCCCCAGTAAGAAGCCTCATCTTCAGGCGAAGAAAGCAAAGCCCAGAGAGGTGAAGTGGGTTTTCCAAGGCCACCCAGCTCCTTAGTTGTAGAATTGAGCCCGGCGTCCAGATGTCTCCACACTCCTTCAAAAACCTTCTATTCCTCTGCACTGCTTCCCTTAAAGATGGAGTTGCAACTCAGTGCTGTTATCGCATACCTACAATTCCTCTGTTACTCTCAAGCTTTGGGGAGTTGGGCAATGGAGCTGATAAGGTTTTGATACCCTAATAATCAAATAACATCAGGTAAAAAGGCACTAGAATCCCGCCACAGCCACAGAGCAACTCCCACGGGGAGGCAACGCTCAGATTGTTTGAATCTCTGACTCTGGTAGCTTTATTCCCGTATCTTTTTTTATTTCTGAAATGACTTGGGAAAAAGTAATAAAGAACACTATGGCAATAAAAACAAAAGTAGAAAATAAGGAACCGATACCTGCACCCTCTAAAAAGGAAACCTGACTTCAAAGTTATCCTGCTTTGTGCTTTAAAAAAGGGCGGGGGGGGGGGGGAGGAAAGAAAAGGAGAAAATAAAAGTCACGTACGATTTTAGCACAGAACGGGGAAACACTGAAAAAAATATATATCATTCTCAGTGGGATTCCCAAGCACCAAAAGAGACATCAAAAAATTATTAAATTCCCAATTACTGCCATCCATACATATGTTTTTCACAGCTAGAAAACAAAGTCGAAAATCAACCAGGGCAAGGGAGCAGAAGAGAGATGTACCTGAAGCCTTTACCAACCCACGGCCGCCAAAGGGGCCAAGCAGTTGAAAAGCGGAGCCAACCAGGGAAGATTTCCCACGGGGAAATGCCTGCCTCAGAGAGGTCGTCCGTGGTGACTCAGAGTTCCCTCAGTGAAACAACGGTCTGGGGGCCAGGCTCCGAGCTGGTGGATTCTCCACCAGGGGACCCTCTACTGACCAGAGTGGCTGCCAACGTCGTCCCTCACTTCCCAAATCACTGACACACGCGGCTTTTGGAAACTCTCAAGGAACACATTTTGCTTTAGGTCTGTGCCCCCAGTGCCTAGACGGGAGCAGGCTTAGCAAAGGTTCTGAGGACCTTCAGACAAACAACCGAGGTTCTGGCAGGCTAAGCGTTTTGTCCAAGGCCCGCGTGCTCCTGAGTCTTGACTCCTTGGCCGGCGTTCTCCCTGCCGTTTCCACCTGCCTCTCCCCTTGGCCAAGGTCACACACACCCACGTCACGCACCCACATCCCCACCTTATGTTAAGCACTTATTCTCCTTGAAGCTCCCAGAACAAAAACTAACCCAGGGTGGCTTGCTTGCGATGAGTCTCCTGCTTCTCCCCTTATGATTTCACAATGCTACTCTGCAGCTCCTCCCGTGGGGCTGGCCTTGGGACTTGCTCTGACCAAAGGAAAGGGACAGAAGAGGCAGTGAGATCTGGCTGCTTCCACCCTCTGTCTGGGAACCTGTGCATGCCACGTGGACAAGCCCAGCTTAGCCTGAAGGCCCTCCACTCCCAGCAAATTCAGATTTGGTGGCTCAATTCCGGAATCAGAGAGGCTTCGTGGCTCTCCCAAGGGCAAACAGCAAGTGTAAAGGCAAAACTCGGTAAAGAGAGCTCGTCCTGACTCCCCCTTAGCACGTCTTCCACTGCAACCTAAACAACAACAACAAAAATACACTTAATGAGGTTAAACAAAGAGCCTCGGATAAAATAAATAAATAAAGCCCCAAACAGGAGACTCTCGCAATTAAGTCTCCACTCGGCACTTGTCACCCCCGCTCCAGGCCATTCGCGGTCATTTGCCAAATTCCCACTGTGACAACCCTCCATTCCTCAAATCCAAGTCCAATCTTATATCCAAAATCAATCTCCTTGGTTTTGTTTTTGTTGTTATTGTTATCTGGGGTTGTTCTTCACTTTCCTGTTATTTCCTGGCATGGATGGTGACAGAAAGACCCAAGCTCAGATCCCAACTCAGCTACTGAACTGGCTGTGGTAAGCTTCCTAAGCCAAGGGCAAAATTTCCTGCAGTGAAATACACATCCCCTTGACCTAAACTTCCCTACAATTAATTTGCTGTCTAAAAATAGTTTCCACTAAGAAAAGAGAGAGAGAAAGGTGGGGGGCGGGGGTGGTGTTAGTCTAACCAGCATCTCTGGAGACAGAGCCAGTGTGGCTCCACAAGGACAGTTCCTAAAAATGTATCTGCAAGTTACAGGATGTGGTTTTTTTCAGATGTGACATGCCACAGGAAAAGCACCGAGAGCCGTTGTGTTTCTGCAACTTATTATACTGTTTAATTAGAATTTGTCTGTCAAAGAAGCCGCTTAAGCTGCAGTTATCAAAAGGGCATAAATATCTCAGCATCAACACTTCTGCCCCAGAATTTAAATAGAACTAAAAAAAAAAAAAAGGCACAGGAAAATGCCAGGGTGTGGTGGCTACCTTATCATATGAGCTGGCGAGGTAGACAAAGAGCCACCAGGCGCCCACCGGCCCGGGACAAAGGCACATCGGCCGATGAACGTCTGGGGAGTTCCACACACCGTCACTAGGGCAATAGTCTGATGTTTCACTCTGTTGGCCCCTATTTTTCCTTAAAATTCATTATCTGATGTATTCAAATTTGCCAAACCTGCTCCAGCCAAGAAAATTCCTAGGTGACAATAACAGATGATCTTTTGCCTATAGTGACGACGTTTTGCCTTTAGTAGCTATAGCAACAATAAGCAACATGGCCACGGATGGCTTGTTGATGCAGCCGTGTCGTTGCTGATCCTTAGACAGGGGAGTGGGCCTTTTCTGTCCCACGGTGCACCACAGCAAGGGCAGCCTAACAACATCTTGTCTTAAGAGGTCTTAGACATCTTGACAAAGGTAGCAAAAGCTGCTACCTTACTGGGTTTGCAGAACCTAACCCTATAGACCAAGTTTGAATAAGAACACTGGGATATTCTAGGTGGGAAGTGAGCAGGACCCCATCCCCTACAATTGATGCGTCCGATTCAAAGACAGGACTATTCACTAGGATGTCTTCAGGGGCTGCAACCAAGACCCGCAGTAGGGCAACAAGACCTGAGATGAAGTTTCCTCTGGAGATGGAGAAGCCAGTCTAGCACAAGAGCCAGAACATTCGTAAGGACACGCTGGTCCCCACACAGTTAGCTCCAATACTGGGCATCCCTCCCTACAAAGAACCAGGCCCATTCATGTGCTTGTTGTCTACAGATGTTTTTGTCTTTGTGTCCCCACAAGGACACAGGTGGATAGTTGTGACAAAGATCATATAGCCTGAAAGGCTTAAAATATTTACTGCCTGGCCCATTCCAGGGAAAGCATGTTGACTTCTACTTTGGGGAAATGGTGGCTGAGCCTATGATGTGACAGGGGAAGCTATGACTTTGGAGGCCAATCCTGGAGCACCATTAGGCACCTATTAGTATCTGAACTATCAAAGACATGACTGCAGAGGGTCTAAAGTCATACAGCTGCTGAGTGGCAGAGCTGGGGACAAACTCATGTTGTGATCCCAAGTCCGTAAACCAAATGGATATTAACTACCTTTCCGCAGGGAAGGGCTGAGTCCAGATGATTGCTACCAACCCAGGCCTGTATCCTCAGTCTTCCTCTTGGAGGGATGATAGGAGAGTCATCTTTTCTTAAGAGTTTGCTCTGTGGAACCCTTTGTACAACTTTCCAGCTTTGCAACCCACGTAGCCTTTTGGGGATGGTTGTGAAAGTCAAATATTTTCAATAATTTTACAAGACAAACCCCAACCAAGATGGCAGGCCAGTTATCGATTGATTGCCTCTCAGTTCCAAATTCACCCTTCAATACCTGCTCTGTGGCAATGGATGAGACTTGAAGCATTTCTCCTTCACAGTGAATGCAGTGCTAACGTTTATCAGGAGAGGGTGCTGATGGGACATCAAGGCTTCTCTTCCTGATCAGGCTTGCTCTGTTTTGCTTTTCCTAACTCCACTTGTACTTTGTCATCCGTGGTGCACGTGGGTGGGACATCCAACGGCAATCTGCCCCAAATGCGTTTCCAAAGTAGGCAGATCCCCAGGGATCTCAGGCCTCTGCCTCCACCCACAGATCACCTTCCCGCAACCCTCTGGTTGCAGACACTGAGTGGCCCCAGCCTCCATGCCACAGGGGCCCCTCCCCAGCCCCCTCTGCACTCCTAGCTCCCGGCCTCAGCTCACACCCCATAGAGTTGGTGCCGTTTGTCCAGTTGCTGTGGACGAGTTCCGACTCCTACAACCCAGCAAAGCTCTCGGTCATCCAGGGCACTGCAACCAGACCCTCTTCAGTGAGGTCTGGACACCCCCCTTCCGTGCTCGTCACTCCGCAGGCACCTTTTAGAGTTCTTTTTCCATCATTACACATACTATCATATCACGGTTTAATAATCGTTTATATTAAACTTCCCCAGTGTTGCAATCGCTGAATACAGTTATTGAATGCTGAATACGGCACTGGATACATTTACTGAATACAGTTATTGGCCAGTTGAGAGGGCAAAGTCAGCCAGTGACAGAGAGATGTGCTACTGTTCTTGTAAAATCGCTCTGAGAGACCATGTGTTTTTCTTTGAATATCCCTTAGAATGTGGGTGTGTATGTATCAAAAACTATCGATTGAAGAATGAATGAGTGAATGAGTGAATGAATAAATGAATTCACCTATGATTAAGAAATAACATGCAACAGGGGATTAAATGGGTAATCTCGAAAACAGAGGCCAGTCTGACCCAGAAACTCAGGACGTTTTGTTGACACCATAAACCACTCTACACAACATCTCAACCCTGTTTCTAAAATGCGGTATTTTTTTCTAATATGTAAGAGTATATAAGGTGTATATAAGCTATGCCTGTCTATATTAGAACACCTACTTCAATTCTTTTCAAATTCAGTACCCTCTGTTCCCATAGCAACCCACGGCCCGTAATAAACAATCAGCTTTTGTTCAAAGAATTCTAAAAAGGAAGCTTTTGATGTTTTTCTTTAATACCCTTATTTTTCCATTATGAATATCTGCTATTTCATAATGCGCACCGCCATGAATTAGGTCACACGAGCTCTAGACGCCTCCGAGAGTCCAGTGTTTCGGTGCTGGGATATACTTCGGTCCAGTTGCATCCGACCCCAACATCCGATGACTGCATACCGAAAGTCTCACTAGAAAGTTGCACACAGCAAATAAGGGAAAGTGAGGGATGCATCGGGCCCTCAGTGAGTGCTAATTACCATCCCCAGAGGCCATCAGCATAGGAACTTCCCTCCAGGTTTTAAACAAGGAAGTGTGATGTCAAAGGGGAGCAAATGGTTCCTCCAGCCATAGCACTGTCACCAGCTAACCAGCCACAGTGCCCATGCACATGAAGACTCCGCTGTTAGCAGCACGTGTTTTATTTTCTTCCCCTGAAATGAAGCAAACTGATGCTTGTTGAGCTCTTACGAGACCCCAGGCACGGTGCTCGTATTTTACGTAATTCCTTCTAACCTTCACGTGTGCCCAAATTAGATATTATTGTTTCCATCTTGCAGATGGGAAAACAGGGATTCATAGAGATGAAAGAACCACCTGATGAGAGACAAATCTGAACAGCCCTGAGCTCCTTTCCTCCCCCATTCTTGGTGGCTTGACAAAGAGCAAGGGCAGCGGGACTGGGTTATCCCAACAGAAGAGTAAGTTGCTACCAGCCCAATGTTGGACTCTACAGGCTTCCCAGTAACACCAAAGAGCCCCCACTGCCCTGTAGTTGCATAAAAATTCTCTCTTCGCCTGGGTGACGGAGTCAGTTGAGCATCTGACTCTTGATCTCGGCTCGGGCCGTGATCTCACGGTTCACGAGATCAAGCCCCGAGTCAAGCTCCGTGCTGACAGCATGGAACCTGCTTGGGATTCTCTCTTTCCCTCACTCTGTGCTCCTCCCCTGCTCATGAACACTCTTTATCTCTCTGGCTCAAAATAAATATTTAAAAAAAAAACAACAAAAAGAGTAAATGGAGATGGCACTAGACACCTTCCAGAAGGCCTAAAATTTTTAAAGATTGAAAGTATTGTGTGAGAAAGGATTGGCAGTGGCTGATAGAGCTAAAGGTATGCCTGACCCATGCCTCAGCAATCCCATTTCTGGGTATGTACTCAAGAGAAATGAAAACACCAGTCTTCAAACATATGTGCGAGAAGAACGAGAGCAACCGTGTTCCTAAGAGCCACTTTGGAGACAGCCCAGGTGCCCACGAACAGGAGACTGGATGAACAAATTGTGGCACATCCATATAACGGAACACGCTCAACAACGAAGAGGAACGGATCACCGATAGGTGCCACACTATGGATAAATCTCACTGGCGTTTTGCAGAGCCACAACGCCAGACGCAAAGAGCACCTGCCCTTTGACTCCTTTTGGATGAAATTCTTGAAAAAGACACAACTACTCCGTGGCGTCAGAAATCAGAAGAGCGGTAATCCGAGGGGTTATCGATTGGGAACAAGGGCACCTTCTGGGGCGGTGACAGTGTTCCTTGACCCGGGTGATGTTGACTTGGGGCATATGTGTGGAAAATTTCACCAAGCTGGACGCTTCAGATCACACATTTTACTACGTAAATAAATGTGTAAGGGCTGTGAGGAGAAGGTTAGAAGAGAAAGCCCACGGCAAGCAGTAGAGAAAAGATAAGAGCCCAGATTCTTCGTACACACCATTCTCCGTACACACATTTCTGCCGCAAAAAGTAGGGCTTTCTCGTCCCACAGAGGAGGCAAGTGGTAAATCCGGCTTGTTTCCCTAACGGAGTCCAGAGGCCCTGCTCAGCAGGCTCTGTGGAATTTGGGTGTTCATTTGGACAGTGAGTCATAGCTCATGAGGATGAGAGAGTCCTTCAGCAGCTCAGGGTTTAAATAATGGTGCGTCAACATCTGCCTCCGATGACTCAGATTTAATCTCAACAGTGACCTTGTAAACTTGCTGGATTATTAGAGCCAGAAAACAGACACAAAGAATATTAAAGTTGTTTGTCAAAAACCTCTCTACTTCTGTCAAGAGAAACTTCCAGAACAGAGGAACACACATGCTCCAAACAGAAGAACCTCCAAATGGAAATGGAAGGAATGAGATGCCATTTAAGTCTATTTTGCCAAGAACAATCAACTGGATGGAGTAAACTTCTGGAGTTTGCAGCCTGGAAGACATTCAATATTTTTCTTGTTATTCAGGGAGTCACGGTGTTGGAATGCTTTAAGATTAAAATTACACGCTTCGCGGATACTCTCTTATCGCCTCCCCCTTGTGCTGACGTCAGAAATTCTAAGTGATCGCCTTAAATCTGGTGTCCAGGATTCTGACTTCGTATCTTAGCTCTGTCAGTGCTAAGAGAAACCGCGTCGGCTTCTCTGAACTTCAGTTTCCCCATCTGTAAGATGGACAGAGGTATTAAGGGAGTGGTGTTAAAAGAGGGAAGCGAGGTTACGGAGGGGTCTGGCACGTCATCGTCGGGACTGAGCAGTCTTGAGCTACCTTCAAAGCCTCTACACTCTGCAGGTTTCTCCTGCCCATCCCGCGAGCCGGCCCCAGAACGCAGCAGCCTCAGTCACTGCCGGGAAGCAGCCTCACCGGGGCTGCGGGATGGCCCGCAAGGGTGGCGCAGAGCTTGGAAGGGCCTGTGATTCCCAGCGCGTGCCTGACAGTGTACGGAGGGCCAGGCCCTCTGCAAGCCACTTGCGACCGGCTTGGCTCATCGCAGCCTCACCACGCCTCTGGGACGCCTCTCAAGGCCCTGGAACACGTAAGAAAGCTAAAGTTCAAAGTGCGACATGAACACACAGCAAATCGGTGGCTGAGTCCAGATCCCTCCACCCGACCACCTGGGCTGGAAAAGCCTGTGATTTTCTCAATTCGACACAATTAACGAGGCCTTGGGGGAAAGGCACGCCAACCCGGAATAGGAACAAAAGACTATTAGAGTTTTCTATTGCTGTGTTACCAACTACCGCCAAATGTGAGTGTCTTAACGCAACCTTTTTTTTTCCCCCCCCAGAATTCAGTGGGTTGGGAATTCAGGAAGCCAGTTGGGAATTTAGTGGGCTGGGGCTGGAAAGTTCCCTTCCAGGATGGGTTCTTCATGTAATGTCTCATGCCCCTTTCTGTTCCTTGGCTTTCTTTCTCCATGAGGCACGTTATCTGGATAATGTGGTCTGGGGATAGCCAACACGGCAGCTGGCTCCAAGAGTAGGGAAACAGACATTGGTCTGAGGGCTACACCCAGCACTGACAGTGTCCCTCTGCCACACCCCATCAGTCAACGCGGGCGTGGGGTCAATCAAGGCTCAAGGGGATGAAGACACAGGCCACACTTCTTGAGTGGGGAGTGGTAAGGTCACATTGAGGTAGCACACGTGAGATGCGAGATAGGAGATTTTGTTACGCCACCTTCGGAAGACATAATCTGCCGCAGATTTCCTAAGCATTCTATATTTGCACAAGTGGGAACCAAGGACCTCATTACTACCATAACCAAGAATGGCAATAAGTTCAGTGGCTCGCTGACCATAAAATACTTTTATGAGGCATGTATCATTAAATGCTCATAAAGCTCTGCGAGATCAGCATTGTTTACAGAGAAAGACAGAAGAGGCTTGTCTACAGAGCTACAGTCATAAAGGTCTTCCGGGCTCCAGGCCGGCGCTGGCCACGATGCCGGGACCGTGGGGAAGCATCAACGTGGGGTCTCAGGAGCCTCTGTGACTACAGGGTGCTTGGAAAGAGCTGGGGGCGGCAACCTCATGCACGTACATGTTAAATCACCGTGCCACAGACATTAGGAACAAAAAAACGTAGTGGCTCTTCCTACCTTGCTTCTAACGTAAAATGTCAGAACCTTGTCCCGGCAGGTGGAAAGCTCAGGTTTCCAGGCAAGGACTGCAGCCACTGGAAAGATAACAAAACCACTGAAACCCATGAGAGCAAGAGTCCCAGCTGTGACCGCGATCCACTGTCCCACGGCTGGCCTTTGGCTTTCCAACAACGCAGACTTGAAGAGCCCCGGTTAAACAGCACATTACATTGGCCTGCCCCCTCCCCCCACCACCCAACTGACATTTGGGTCTTCTTGGTGATGAGGAAAGGTGGCCAATGACGGTACAAGACATTAACAGGAGATTTGTACTTCCAGTAGGAAGAAGCCCCCTGTTGAGAATGGAGGAAGGAGGAAGGGTACGTTCACCTTGTTGCAGACACATCTGCAATTATTCTAGTACATGAGTGTGCATTTGCGTAGTTCAAGGTTGAACATATTCATGAAGCCCAAGCCAACGAGGAAAGATACCTACGTGGACTAGACCACTAAGCCCCTTCAAACTACATGAACTTCTATGTTCGACATCTCTCCCCACCGAGATTATGACCTGCACAGAGGCAAAGGCAATCTCTCTCTCGTTCATCCCTGTATTCCCGAAGCCTAGAGCAGAGACTCAAATATCAGATGCCACGTGAACGTTTACTGAACCAGTAAATGACTGAATGCAACTTCTCTGCTCCTATACCAGACATATATGGACTTCTCCTGTCCTGTTTACCCAGCTGGTGCATAACAGTTGCTCAATAAATGTGCGATGAGTGAACGAGGAAGGGCGGGGGGGAGGAACAAAGAAACGTGGACTAAGGGGGCAGCATTGGCCTCGCACGTTCGGCAATAACGTCTTACGGAACTCGTTCACTCACGCTCTTGGATCTCCGGGGTTCTGAGAAGCCCGCTGGCCACCACCACTGTGAGCCACCTGCCTATCTGTTACCCCGAAAGAAAATACGATCGCAGCAACTGAGAAATGCCATTACCAGAGAATTTAGCCTCCTTGGCAAAATATCTCAGCAAGGACAAATATGACCAACGAAACGGAACCAGAAGCTTGTGAGTTTCAAAATATGGTTTTGAGAAAAAAAAGCCACGGAGCTCTTTGCATGCTTAGACTTAATAATTACATCTCTGCCTCCCTGTCCCTCCCCGGGGTCCTGTCTTTCTGCTCGCTTCTCCTCTGCCCCCTTCCACGTCGCCCCGACCGGCCTGGTGCGATCTGGGTGTCCCCCCTCACATCTCATCTCCGAGCTGCTCCTCCTCGTCGCTTCCGTCACAGCACCGCCGTCCTCCCATGTCACGCACCTACCACCTCTGCTGGCTGCCTCCCAGGGGGACCTGCAATGGTCCGGCTAAAGCCCCCTGCTCTGCTCGGCGCAGGGAAAGGGCACCCGGTGCGACGGAGCCTTTTCCGAGTGAGTCCCCGTTGCCCGGAGACCCTCCCGCAGGCTGGGAGAGCTGATGCTGACCCAGTGCTGACTGACGTCCCTACGTCCCAGCTGCTGAAGGCTCAGCCCAGTCTGGGCCCGGCCTAACTTTCCAGACTTCTCTCCCGTATAGCCTCCTCCGGCCACACCGCACTACACCCCAGCATCCCTAGAGCCACCTGCCTCCCGGTTTTCGCTCTTCCCGGTTTGGCTATTCCCCACCCCACCTCCCCTTCCTGAAGCCTCACCCGGCCTGCCAGGATCCTGACGAGTTCCACAGAGCCTCCGTGGAGCTCCTGGTCACACGGAACCTTTCCCCCCAAGGAGTCACAATACACACGGTCCCATTGACAGTTCAAGAGGCTCAGCTCGGTGCTTCTGGATATGGGGAGACTCAAAGCAGGCAGCGTGAGGGCACCGGGGTGGGGGGTGGGGGTGGCAAGGCCGGTCCGGGCAGCTGGGGATCTCACGTTCTGCTGCTCTTTGCTTACGCCCAGTCATTATCAAATGTCACTGAGCGGCAGAATATCCTGGGCAGCTGGTGAAAATGCAAATGTCTCGCTCCCCAGAGACCTAGAAAGTCCAGAGCTGAGGCACATCGTGATAGATTGAGCACACCGGCAGCCCCAAGTCCTCACTCCTTCCTGTGCCCTGCCCTTTGCCATGTGGCTCTTCAGCCCCTCCCACCAAAGCCGCAGAGTCCGTGTCTTGCCACATCCCTTGAGGGGCCGTGAGGGTGGCCATCTCATTTCCGCACCTGTGCAATGTCCCAGGAATGACACATCCAGATTAGCCAACGGGAGGGTAACAGATGGTAGGGCAGTCCCTCCGGCCAGCCCCGCCGAGGATAGCATACATGGCCAACAGCCAGCTGACCCCCGGACGTGACAACACAACACGCTGAAGCCAGAGAAACCACCCAACTGAACCAGGTCTAAAGCACCAACCGGCAGACTCTTGCATTAAAGAAACGCTTATTATACGAAGCCACTGAATTTTAGGTTGGTTTGTTACACGGCATCATCTTGGCAACGGGTAACTGATACACAGAGGAACCGTCTTGTATCAATTGCCCCACCATTTACTAAGTGGCTCACCAAGAACACCGGAGCCTTGCCCTCTTGTCACACTGCCGTAAACAGTGGTTTCCTGTGGTTACAGATGGGCCAGCCTCTACCCTTCCCATGCAGATAGCACCCCCCACCCCGAGAGTAGAGACCCACGTGGGGCACTTATTCTTCATACCTTCCATAGTTTTGGCGTGGTAAGGCCCGAAGTGCCATTTATGAGCTGATGGGGCAAGCGGCGGTCCCTCCCAGACTGCAAGGAGAACGGAGACCAAAAAAAAGGGGGGGGGGCCCAACTTTGGCTGACACCTGAGTAGTTAGCAACTGTGAACAATGCACTGGAGGAGAGGGAGGAGGGGGTCATAGACAGAGAGAAATTAAAACAGAAATTTAAAAGGGAAAAATTTCCCCTTTTATTGGCAGTGTAATTAGCCAGAGGAGCCCCAACTGATGCCGTTATGACTACTCAGATATGAAACTGAAATCGAACAGGGGAGAATCGGATGCAAAACAATAACACTTAGCATTTATATGACTTTTTTACACGCGGTACTTTCTGTTCCTCTGTACCTCACAAACATTAACTAATTAATTGCCGTAACACCCCAGAGTAGACAGTAGGTTTCCCCGCCTACATTTAACGAGGAATAAAAATAAGCAAGCTAGAGGTTGATTCTAAGCTCCAGATACTCTTCCTGGGTCTTTGGCCACAACCCTCAGGGCTCACACTCTTTTTATGGCTTTGAACCCAGAGTTCTAGAGATTCCTATTTATAGACTTAAAACATTAGTGTATTTGAACTGGAAGGGACATTAGGAAGCACTGATCCAAATCTCTTATCTTACAGATGCTGAAAAGAGGCTTATTTCAGCCAAGGACTGTCTAAGGTCACAAAACAAGTCAGGGAAAAGGCAAGATCAGATCAGTTTCCCTCAGCCTGGTGCAACACTCACATCCCCAGATTTTACGGACTAGTTATGCTTGTGAGACCCACAAATGCCTTCCAGCCGACCGGTGCTCACAAATGATTTTGTATGTACTAGTCAGTCGGTCATCAAACCTTTACTGAACTTGTGGCGTGCGATTCCTGGAGCTTCGGGGATTTCGGATGAATGTATTTAGGAGTGAGTTAGGATTCTGTGCAGGTGTAGTCTTGGCAACAAGCAGAGCACAGAGAAGCCCCGTCCCAGTGGAGCCACAGGACTCCAGGATTTGAGACGCTTTGGTATTTCTCCGTTGGTAGAGTGAGAGCTCAGCATGTAGCAGGTGCTCAGTAAATGCACGGTGACTAGTCAGAGTTGGTGTATTCCAGAGCTAGTTCAGAATCAGCCTAAAGTAGAAGCTAGGAAAACTTCCTTGCCCAAGAAAAAACACCCCCAACCCCCCCACCCAGTGCAGCGACGACTGAAATCCCACCACTGGGAGCTCTAATTCGCTGCAAAATACAATGGAGACATTTCACACTTGAAGCCTCGTTGCACCTTTGTGCTTTTTAAGGCCCTTTATGACAGGGTCTCTACCAAGCTCTTTAGCCACATCCCTCATCTTGAGCCAAGTCTGTACACCCTGACTTCAGGCTGCAGCATATCAAACCGCTTGGACAGCCCTGAACCCTGATGTCGCTTAGACTTCCACGCCTCCGCCCAGAAAGACTTCACCCTACCTGCTTGCTTATCAAACTCCCCAGACTCCCCTGTCTGCGCCCCCAGCCCCAGCACAGCCAAGAGTGCCCTCCTCCGTGATATTGTGCGTCCCATGCCCACGTCTACCATTAACACACCTGTCTCCTCTAGAAACCTGTGATCTCTGACTCCCCGGCAATTAGTCAAGGGCCTCACACAGGGAGGTGCTTAACACATTTGAATTTTATTTTGAAAAGGAATCCTATTGTAAAAATAATCTTTAAGAGGGAGGCACTGAGCAGTGACAGAAGACACGTACGGGCATTGAAGGGAGGATACTGACAGAGTCTAGAAGCTCCTCGAGGTCTCACTTTACTTCCTTCTTACTTACCCTGAAGTGCCACTTACAGAATATGATGGACACACGGCCCCTCAGAGTCCCTAGACCCTCATCTGGCCGTTCAAAGGGCATACTATCTCATTCGCCACCGTGCAGCTCCAGAGCCCAGAGAGGCAGCCGGGGAAAGTTCATGCACCGCGCCCCCCCCCCCCGAGTTGCTTTCCTTGCAGACCAGGAGAGATGTTCACTGGGGAGCCATCTCTCACTCCAGGAAATGATCACAGCATGTCCCCAAAAGGTTGACATATCCTGGGTCTCACCGGCTTCTCCGTGGCTCAGAAGCCTAGTGGGGAGGGGAAGGGTGTCAGGCCATGTGTGTCTCTGGGCTCCCAAGCAGTTGCCAAGAAACCCTGAAGTCTCTCTCCTAAATATCACCCGTTCCCCAGCCTCCCGAGTCTCTGTCACTTCTTTCCGTTGTCTCCACTGACTGATCTTTCACTCTCTAACTCCCAAAGCGATCCTGTCAGCACCGAACACATGCAAATGGCATTTTAAGGAAATTAAACAGTCAGGCTCTCCCAGTACCTGTTGAGTTCAGACTCAGAGTACCGATTTCCTGCTGATGGAAATAATTACTCAGCTTTAAGATCTCCTAAGTTTGCTTCTCTCTCCAAGAGGGGCGCAGCAAAATTGTCTTCCACTGCACCATTCGGGGGGCAGGGAGAAGCAATTTACCATACGATTTGTCTTAAACTTTTTAAAGGCATATATAACCAAAAAACAAGACTGAAGACTCTCAGTTTTGCTGGTTACTGCCTGGTTCTCACATGTGGTCCATCAAAGTCTCCCCAGGTCATGATTTAGCCGGGAACCTTGACTTGAGCCTGTGGATGGAGCAGAGGGTAGCAGCGAGTGCATAAGCAATAAAGATCACGGAGACAGGGGGCCAGGCCTCCTCCGGGCCAAGAACAGTACTAGCCTCCAGGGCTCAAGAGGACATTGGGTGGACAAGGGCAGGTTCCTACCTCCGGGAGCTCTGTCTGATGGCAGGGGGACAAGCAAGCAAAGAGTCTGTCCCAGTGGGCCACCAATGGGATGACTAAGGGACTAAAGAAGGGAGGGCCAGCTCAGACGGGATGGCCCAGAGAGGCCTTCGCACAAGAAGAAGAAGGAAAATTTGGCTTTGAGGGACATCCTCACTAGGGACGGGAGCTATCACGGATGCGCTGGCACCCATCCAGATCTTTTTTTCCGTACAGGTGCACCCACGTCTCTGCTTCTGTGAATATTGGCTGCTAGCTGTTCACAGCTTTCCCTCCCCTGGCAAACGGCTCTAGGCCAAAGAACCTCCATTATCCAGGAACGTAAACTCCATACTGCTCTCCCAGGAGCAAACACTGCCTTAAAAGCTGTATGAGGCCTTACTCCATACTTCCTTCCTGTCATTCCCTCTTAGCTTGACACCTCCAAGGACACTTTCCTCTTCTTCCCTATGAAGATTATCAACATTTTGATTCAGAGAGGAAGGAAGAGAATGTAGGAACCCCCCACCCCCCGCCATCTGCTTGGTTTTTGTTTTGCTTTCTGGGACACCCCCACAAAGAGATGCCCCTAGGGCGACATCCTCCAAAATCCTGTTGGAGACAAAGCATCCACACTGTTCTGCGGAGATGCCAGAAGAGGAGGTGTCCACCAGGGTCCAAAGATACTTTGAGTTTGTCACCGTGTGGCTGTCCAGAGATCAGCCCAACCTCCCAACCGCTGTCTTCCAGAAAAAACTGCTGGTTGGGCCAGAAATCCCAGGATTGGGGCCCTGCTTCTCTCCCCAACCTCTGGGGACCCTTTTAGATAAACTTCAGCTGCAGATTTCAAAGAATGGGAACAAGGTTATTGATTCACTTTTATTAAAAATCAGAAGGGGAGTCACAAGACATTTGGTTCAGTAACATACCCAGTAAGCTAAGACAAAAGACTGAATCTTTGAAGGGCTAGAACATTATTAAATCAATCTCTAATGGGTTCAGTTGGAAAAGTTCAAAGATAATTATTCCACGGTTCCAAGTGTCAGTACGGTCTCTGGTGTTCCTCCTGTTATTTTTTCCCTGAGTTACAAAGAGTTATTGAACTCTTCTAAGAAGCAAATTCCCGGCCCTTTATAAGGGAGCCAAGTTCGTGATGGGAACCACCTTGTACCGACATTTAGCAAACAGGAGACCCTTTCTACTGTGCAACCAAACACAGAATATTAATAGCTTAATACAGTGACTGGCTTATTACATACATTATGAAACAAACAAGAAAGTCCGTTTTTAAAAACTCAAAACAAAAAGCTGAGTAGGAGAATATCACATAGGAAGCTGACTTTAAGGGAAAGAGATGGAAATGCCTTGCTAAAGAAATGACATTTAAGCTGAGAATTAAAGGACTAGAAGTAGCCAGCCAAGCAGCGAGGGGTGAGAAGAACGTCTAGAGAAGAGTAAGCAGTCTGTTCGGGAAATTAAAGGAAGACCCGTAGAGCTAAGTTGAGACAAATAAAGGCAAGGATCAGATATCATAAGGCTGGAGCAAATGGCAGGGGCCAGAGCGTGTAGGGTGTATGGTCATGGGAAGGGGGGGAGGGCATCTAGATTTTGTTTTAGAGACAAAGCAGTTGAAGGATTTAAAGCAGGAAGAGCAACATGGTCTACAACGTATTTATTTAGAAAAGCAGTCTGACTGCTGCCCTCCAGCCAGGACGGCAAGGACGCACACAGAGCAAGAATGGGACAGGGCCAGCTGGGAGGCTCTCACAATAATGCAAACCAGAGAAATTAGCAATGTGGGCCAAGAAGATGGCATTGGACAAAGAGAGAAGATTAGACTCCACTTACGTTTTGAAGATTGAATCAGTAACACTTCCTAATGGATGAGGAACAGGAAAAGAGGGCAAGGGGAATCAAGAGTGAGACTTGAATCTCTGGCCCAAGCAGCTGGGTGAACGGTGGCTTCATGAACTGGGAAAAGAGACATCCGGGGAAGGTGGCAAGGCAGGTGGGGGGCAGACCAAGACATCTGCTTTGTGCAGGTTCGATCCGACATGTCTCAGAAATATTCCGCTGCAGATGTCAGGTGAGCAGTTGGACGTGTGAATCTGGAATGCAGAGAGATCTGGGCTGGGAATATAAATCGGGGACAACACCAGAATAAAATCACATTTAGCCTTATGGTAAAGAATGACATCAAGGAAAAGAACAGAAAGAGAAGAAAGCCCAACATTTGTGGTGTGATAGAGAAGGAAGATAAGGGATGGAAAAAAGACAAAAGAACAACAGGAGAAGAGGTATAGCCAGAAGCCACACCAGTCCAGTGTGCACCATTCACCACACCACTGGAGATGACCTGTCAAGGTCACCTGTGGCCTCTGCGTAAACACATCCTGGGACGACCTTCTTCTCATGCTCAATGCTCATGCTCAATGCTCATCTTCTTCAGAATCAATCACTCCTAGCCTTGAATCAATCTCTCTCTCTCTCTCTCTCTCTCTCTCTCTCTCTCTCTCCCTCTCTCGGCTTCCATTAGGTTTTCAGCCACAATTAACAACCACCTCCAACCGAATAAAGCAAATTATTATCTCCCGTAACAGGAAGCATCTCCAGAGGTAGACCAGCCTTCAGGGCCGGTTGATTCATCGGCTTGACAATGTCTTCAGGGACAAGGGCTTGTCTACTTCTCCACTTTGCTGTGTTTGGTATAGAAACCTCTGAAAGGAAGGGATGAAGGAGAGAAGAAAGAAAACGGATTACACATTCACAAAAAAAGTCAGACTCCTCAGATCTTTCCCCAGTTTCACCTGACCATTCTCTAGAGCAATGTTTCTCAAATGTTTAGTCTCAGAACTATTTCAGAGTCTTCAAAATTAGTGAGGACTCCAAAGAGATCATATGAGAATTGCGTATATTGATAGGTAGCAGGTGAGAAATTAAAACCAAGTCATTTAAAGAGATTTTTATTAATTCCTTTTTAATAATAATAAGCCATAATTATACATTAACTAAAGAACATATTTTATGAAAAATGCTTCCACACTTGGCCCCTTGCAATATCACATGTCCTGTAGCCACTGGAAAATTTCACTCTACATTAATAGGGAAAATGGGAGTAAAGAAGGCAAATGAAGTCTTGGTATTATTATGAAAATAGTTTCAATCTTTCTGACCCCCTGAAAGGATCTCGGTGACTCTTAACTGTCCACAGATCATACTTTGAGAACCAGTACTCTATGGACAGTGAAAGCAGGAATCTCTGGATTGAAGCACCAGGAACAATTAAGGGACAAGCTTACTATACCCCCAAATATGGCATTAACTAAAAGATCCACACTGGCTGTTGAAACTCTACCCTCCTTCCCCATACTTCTCAACCTGCCTCAACTCCCAGGATATTATCAGTCAGGATAATATCTGATATTATCAGATAATATCTGATAATATCAGCCTCCAACCAGGAGGCTACAACACCTTCTCTAAGGAACCTAGCTAACCTGAGAGAAAATATCTAAAGATACTGACATCAGGGGTTCCAGCGAATGGTACAATCTTCACCCCATGACGAAAGCCATGAATGACGACACAGAGCCTCCAATGAGCTTTTTTACGTGTTGCTCTTAATTACCAACAGGCAACCAAAGATAACAAGATAATTGAGGAAAGCTTCTAAAATGAATACTAAAAAAGCAAAACAAACATACAGGAGAAAAGTTAGAACAGACTATGCAGGAAGAAGTAAACTTTGAAAAACTGCTGTTGACGTCTCCAGAGAAAATACTGTATCTATAAAACAAGACCAGAATGCATTGGGAAATATTCAGGGAACAAAGAAGCCCTTTGGAAATTAAAAATATGACAACAGAAATGAAAAACCCACTAGTAGTGTTGGCAGGTACAGTTGAGAAAAACCTCCCAGGAAGTGGGGCAAAAAGACAGAGATGGAAAAGCCAAGAGGTCCAACTCCAAACAGCCGGCACTCTGGAAAGAGAACACAGATGGAAAGAAATCATCCATAAAATAATTCAAGAAAATTCCCCAGCACTGAAAGATTTGCATTTCCATACTGAGTGGCTGACAACGTACTCGGCACAAGAGATAAAAACAGACCCACAGCAAGATGGCTCACTTTAAAATCTCAGAATACAGGAGACAAAGGTAACATGCTCGTTCCTGAGCAGGAAAAAAGTTCTATCCAAAGCTCAAGAATCAGAGTGGCCGAACTTTTCAACAGCAACACCAGAAGCTACATACATACTTTGAAATATATGGTAGGTAGGGGGATTGAGGTAGAAATTGGAGATGAAAGGGGAAAATACAATATTTAAGAACTTTTTAACGAGTGGCCAAAGGCCAGCAATGATCAACTGCTGAGAATGATCAACTCCATTTCATGCAGATAAGAGACAACCAAACCAACAGAGGCACACGCATACACCACACAGATTTATGAGACCCAATACCCCACCCCCACTCCCAGCTCTAGCCACTCATGCTGAGTTTCCATTCCATGGACAGCCCAGGCTCATGACCATCCCAAAGCATTTTTGGACCGATGGCATCTTCTTCCTGGATGGTTCCTCCCCTGGGTCTTTGCACAGTCGACCCCTTTTTATCTTTCAAGTCGACATTTTGCCATCCCAAAGAGGACTTTCCTCACCCTTCTAGGCAAATTCATTTCTTCTACCCTCTATTCCTTATCTGCAACAGCCCACTTATTCCTTGAATCGCAGCTATCAAAATGAAATATTCTTGTTTGCTTATTGTCTGTACCTCTCCATCCTTAATAATGTAAATTCCATAAGGGCAGAGATCATGTCTATCCCAGTACTCCCGTAGCACTTGGATCACAAATAGTGCCTGGCAAGTAATCAGTGCTCCGTCATTTATTTGGAAAATTAAAAGGTCCATGAAGATGAGATCAGGAACCGAGAGGCCATGGTGTTGGATGGGTCACCAATAGAGACGCTAAAGTCAGTGAGAATGATGACAGTGTTTAGAAGAATAAGAGAATAAAGCTAGGTACTGAATTCTCCCATGAATGCAGAAGAAAGATAGGGCGTTCGATGGATGATGCACCAAGGAGTAAAAAAGCATTAGCAGATGGCATGACTTCAAAAAGAGCAGATTTTTGTAGGCGGGATGGAAATGCCTGTTTCAATGCAGCACTGGAGAACAAAAAGACACCTATTTCACCTCCTAGTCTTTAGATAGTAGATAAGATGTGGGAGGAGAAGAGTCTCCATTCCATTTGAGACAGCCAAGGGATAGCCAGATTTCAGTTAGAGAGACGGGAAAATTCAGGAAAGGTAGAGAGGAGTTTCCTAATGACATTCCCAGAGGGCACAATGGAAGGCATAGGTTACATTACAAGAGTATCCCCAACCAGCGGCAATTCCTACCTCCTCTCCAAAAACATTTGAAAGCATCTAGAAACATTTTTGGTTGTCATAACTGAGGAGATATTGACAGCCCATGAGCAGAGACCGGAGGCACTGCTAAACACACACTGAACAGCCCCTGGCCCCCATGACAAAGAGTTACCCAGACCGAAATGTCAGTGGTGCCAGAAACCCTGGGTTGTGAAATACTGGAAAACAAGATGAAAAGAACCAGATGGAATGAAAGTCCAGTTGGGAATAGAATGCCTGGAAGTTCGGGCATTTAGCAGTCACTGAGGCAATCCAGGTCAGGTGACATGATGAGATCAGTCCTGATAGATTCTGAGATGGAAAAGGGAAATCACACTGTTTCTGAAGTAGAAGTCCAACATATCTACAAGATCGTGACTTGAGCTGAAGTTGGATGCTCAACTTGCTGAGTCACCTGGATGCCCCGAGGACCACATATCTAATGGGATGGCAGCTACCCCAGGAGATCCTGGGCAGCAGCTCCAGAGGCCAGCCCGGTGTAATGGAATGCAGAGGTGATATCTCATGGACGTCTGGCTTGGCCAAGTACACAGGATTCTCCAGTTCTGAGTGTCATCTTCTGAAGAACTGAGGAATCTTTGGAAAACATTAACATTCAAGCTGCCCTGAGCCCTTGGGGCACCTGGGTGGCTCAGTTGGTTGGGTGTCCAAACTCTTGATTTCAGCGCAGGTCATGATTTCACAATTATGGGACTGGCCCTGCACCTGGCCTCACATGGGGTCCATGTGGGGCCTGGAGCTTGCTTGAGATTCTTTCTTTCCCTCTCCCTCTGCCCCTCCCCTACTCACATGTGAGCTCCCTCAATCTCTCTTGAAAAAGAGAGAAAGAAAGAGAGAAAGAAGGAGAGAAAGAAAGAGAAAGAAAGAAAGGAGAGAAAGGAGAGAGAGAGAGAGAGAAAGAGAGAGAGAGAAAGAGAGAGAGAAAGAAAGAGAAAGAAAGAAAGAAAGAAAGAAAGAAAGAAAGAAAGAAATGCCCTGAGCTCTCTTATTTGCCACAGTGTTTCCTGTAATTTTCTTCAATTACTTCTCTTAAAGTGGCACAATGGGAAGGTCATGGTGAGCTCCATTTTAAAGTAACTTTTCTTGAAGGTGAGTATCAGATAAGGAAGACGAAAACAAGGGAAACAACTAGTATTTATGGAACTTTAGGTACCAGGCATTGTTCCAGGTATTTAGCAACCACCTGAGGGAGGGATTTGAAAACCCGTTACAGGGATGAGCAACGAGAACCTGGAGAGACTGTGAGCTTCATAGACCACACAACCAGGATATATTTGTAGCGCAATTCCTGGAATCATGCTTTCATGTGTAGACACACTAAATACCGGATGGATGGATGGATGGATGGATGGATGGATGGAGTGATGATAAACAGAGCACACCTATACAGCTCATATGCATTTTTTTTCCTCTTACCTTCTCCCCTAGTTGTGTTTCATTGTTTATTGTGCTCTGTTTTGGCTTTTTTTTTTTTTAATATGATCAACTTCTGATTACCCATGGTAACAGAAGAGACAGATAACAGAAATAATTGAAAGCAGAAGTCAATCCAGAAATAATTTCTATTTAGTCTGGGGATTTTTTTCATGCCCTTTTCAACAGCAGATTTACCAACGTAATTATATTTTACTTTGGCAAATATTAAAATTATTTTTCATTCCTTAAACACACACCAACTGGTGGTAGGTAAGGTAAAGCGAGACACAGGTGGATGGCAGAAGAAGGCAAGCAGGGACATAAAACTTGACAGCAAAAATTTACAAGCTTTATTACCTTCAAGTGAGTGATGAAGAACTTATTTATAACCCCAGAAAGAGTCCTTTAAATTTAATAAGAAACAATGAGTCCTTTCTCTCTAGATGTTTTTCTATAGCATAGTCTGTACAGAGTTATTTTTAAGAATCTCTTTAGAAAGAGTTTTGACTTGCCCATTTCCTTAGCAGTAGGTCCTATCTCAATCTTTGGGTGAGAACAAGAGATGATAAAAAAAAAAAAAAAAAGACAGTTTGGCTCAAGCTGCCTTCATGGGTCCCCTGGTCATCCTGACTCAAGCTAGTGCTCCGGTAACACTTTCCATTCCCTATCCCACCAAAGGGTAAGTCGGAACCATCCCAACATTCCTACGGATAGGCCAGCAGAATGCAGTAAGATGCTGGGAGAGAGAGTCTAGAACAGCTTCCTCTTTGTGGAGGACTCTCTCAGTGGCCCCTGGGAACATTTACACAACACTGTAAATGAGGTGTGGCGGTGGAACTGAAATAATGGAACGTATACAAATTAACCACCGAGAGCTGGGGAAGAGCAGTACCCTGGGAAAGCGGCATGTCATGTCCTCTAGAAGAAGGCAGAGGATCATCTGGGTCCCGAAGGCTGTGGAAAAGTCCAGCGGACAGTGTGGTCATCCATCTTTGTCCCACACTGCCCCAGGGAGCTTATGCCTTTCCATTCCCAGCGCCTCTGCTCAGGACACGGATAATTTCCATGCATCCAACTCTTCCTGAGAATTAGGCAGGGAGGAAAGGAGCTGCCCCCCTTTGGTACCAGGGTTGAGAGTTTGACTTCACATACCCTAGCCCTACCCTAACCCAAACCCTACCCCTAACCCATGGCACCTGCCCAACCCAAGAGCCTGACCATGGTGTAAGCTCAGTGAAGACTTACCAAATGTCTACTATAAATCTGAGTCTTGGCCTCGTGGAGTTAATATCCCCTTTTGTGGTGGTTTCTTTGAACGTGTTGCGCAGCAGACGTGAACTAGCCAGACCCAGGACAGATGCAAGATGATTCCCGTCTCTCCCTGGAGAGACGCTCCTTGGAGGTGACATGTGGCCCGGGACACCCACTCACCCACTCACTCATTCTCCTGCTAGTGGAAGAGGAGACCTTGCCAAGCAGGGCCAAGGCAGACAACAATGAACACTCCAGCAGAGCAAGGCTTTTGGGGTCCCGAGAGGCCATCTGTAGGACTCTAAAAAGTCCCCGTGGAGTGAGCGGAAGTGGAAAGAGAAAATACAACACGTACCACAAGGGCATACGCACCGCTCCTAATTACGTGTTTAATCTATCGATCGAACTTTTAGGTTGAAGATGAATCAGGCCGTGCGCCATTGTGGGGGCTGTTAACCGCTTGCATTCCAGACCTCCCGCCAAGCCCCTGACCTCCGAATGTTGTCCACGACAGAACAACAGCCTCTGTCACCCAGCCAAGCAGCCATTCATCGGGGAGAGAGATGTTCCAGTGAAAAGATGATGGACCAGGATGTGGCCTAGACTGGAAATGGAGACTGGTACTGGTCACGGCATCGGCCACTTTCCCAGCTGTGCCTCAAGTCCCCCAAGTCACTGAATCACTCGTTTTTTCCAAAGATGGGAGGCGGGACACAATCCCTCCAGGCTCCTGCTTTGTTTGGTGCCTTCTTTCTTTAAGTTTCTTTCTTTATTCAGCTTCTCTTAAGCTTCTGTGTCATCACGGCCAAAACTTATCCAACAGCATAGCACATCCCAGATGTGACCATACAATCGAGGGGGCAGTGCAATGGGAGTCCCCTGACTGTGACTCTTTGGGGAAGCAGCACGAGAGCAGGACTGGGAATGGAAAGAGCTCAGAATTTAGAGCAAGAAAGCCTGCATTATCGTCTCCCATTTACTGGCTGTGCAACCCTGGGGAATCCCCTGTACTGCCTTCTCTAAGCCTCCTTCCCTGATTTATAAACTGGAGATAATAATGCCCATGAGCAGGTGACATCCTGAGGGCATCTGAAAGGCTGGGCTAAATTATAAAACCAATAAATAATGTATGAGGTCAGTTGTGCAAAAGGCACCTCGGGGACAAAATGCTTCCTGTGCCAGCTGCAAAGAGAGAAACCAATTAGCTTCATTTGTATCCACGGTATTAATTCAGAACACAAACAATAGCGTGGACCAAAGAAGTGTCCGGGAGAAGGGGGAAGGGAACACCACTGGAAGGAACCCCGGAAAGTGAGACGCAGAGATCCAACAGTAGACAGCCACATCCCAGGAAGGGGAGACCCACCCCTGAGAACGTGCCAGCTCGGTGGCCACCCAACTATTAGCCCAACGTCAGTGACCACTGAAACTGTGGAGGCAGGAAGGAGCCATCTCTTAGTCCCCGGTCCCTGCGTGGCTGACCCTCAATCCATTCTGCCCGGACGTCGTTGAGCGAGGCATTTGCCTGGTCCTGTTAATCGCTCACCACTGCCAGCAGTCAGTCACGTGCCCCGCCTTCCAAACGCCACCCTAACAGTCCTCCTGGATTTGTGACAGTCTGTAACAGCCCCGCAATCTCTCTTCATGGGTTCTGACACCCCAGTTGCTTGGACGGTTTTCTGAAGTTCTCCGTAGTAACGAAGTCTGTTTTGCAGCACCTGAGAACAATTTACAGAGCTCTGCCTTCCCTCCTGGATCCTGTGCCTGAAATTCAGGGTTCCCCCCAACGATGAAACATAACTTCGTTTTGTTTAACCGCATGATAATGTATTTATTATTTAGATTGGATCGAGGCCTAAAACCAGAGTTTGGGCAAAAGCAGCTATAGGGCGACCCAGGCCTGAACCCATTCATCCGTTCATTTAGCAGCAGTCAGTACCCACAGGCTCCAATGTCATAGAGCCTGCGCTGAGCTCTAAGGACGAAGAGGTGAAGAAGGTGACTCCCGTCCCAAGGCAGCACCACCAGGGCTCAGATCCTGCCACTGCCACTTGCCTTTCCCTGAACCCTTCTGTGCCTCTAGCTACTTAACGTCTCGGAGCCCTAGGATGGAAATTCTGCTCAAAATGAATTTCTGGGCGGATTGCATGGAAAATGTCTTAGCAGGATGCCAGCTACATAGCACCTCCCCAGTAATTGTTACCCATAAATACTATTTGTGAGGGGCGCCCGGGGGGCTCAGTCGGTCAAGCGTCTGCCTTGGGCTCAGGTCGCGATCTCACGGTTCGTGAGTTCGGGACCCACGTCGGGCTCCGTGCTGACAGCTCGGAGCCTGGAGCCTGCTTCGGATTCTGTGTCTCCCTGTCACTGTGTTCCTCCCCTGCTCATGCTCTGTCTCTCGCTCACTCGCTTTCAAAAATATACATTAAAAAAAATTTGTTTAATACTATGTGTGGTCAGCGGCCTCTGACATGACTCCCGATGAGCCCCACCTCCCAGTGTTCGTGTTCTTGCACAGCCTCCTCCCCTTTGGGGTCTGCTCACCCTAGTGACTTCCTTCTAATGAACAGAGAGAGAAAAAGGGTGATGGGATGTTATTTCTGTGATTAGGTCACAAAACAACTTGACTTCCATCTTGTGGGTATTCATTCTCTCTCTCTCTCTCTCTCTCTCTCTCTCTCACCCTCTCTCCCTCCCTCCCTCTCTCCCTCATTGTATGCTGTCTTCAATGAGAAGTCAAGGAACTGAAAGTGATCTCAAGCCAACATCCAACAAAGAGCTGAGGCCGAGAGGAAGTGAAATCCTGCCGACAACCACATGAGCGAGCTGGGAAGTAGGTCCTGGTCCTGTTGACCCTGGAGATGATCGCAGCCCCAGACGACACCTTGACTGCACCCTGTGGGAGGAGAGCCCCTGAAGGAGAAGACCGGCTAAGCCATGCCCAGATTCCTGACCCACAGAGACCATGAAATAATACCTAAAGCTCTGAGGCAACTCGCTTTACAGCAAAGGAACAGAGTGTGTGTGGCAGGACAATAAGAAGGGGCACACTGACAGCCAGATCATCGAGAGCCCAGTAGCCCACGCTAAACGTTTGGGCTTCCTCGTGGGGACAATGAGAAGCAGTCAAGTGTTCTTTAAGCAGAGCAGAAACCCCTTCTTAAACCATAAGACAAATATGGAGTCATAAAGAAAACATCGTTCAGGAGAAGGAGCCGGAGTGACTTCTTGAGCTGGTATATTTTCCAGGACACAACATTGGAAAACTTCCAGAGAACGGGGCTCTCTTACTTTTAGTCCCTCCGGCTGTTAGGGGATTCATGGCACCAAGTTTAATGGTGAAGAAAAGAAACGAAAGTGAAGTTACTGAAATAAACAATTTCATTAACTTCAAAATCAGTGACTTCAAAATCAATTAAATTTGTAATACCCTTACTGAGGACAGAAGTAGCGAATTAATCACAATGAAAATGAGTTGTTAGGAATACGAAAGGAGTGAGACTTTTGTAAATAACTTTTGGCATTACTGTTTCCTAAATCAATAAAGATACATCATTTTTCTCCCTGCACACCTCTTTCTAAATCCCAAATCAAGATTTTGCAGATACCTGCCCTTGGACTGATCCCATAAATCCATTTGAAAGTGACCTAGTTTTTGCACATGAGCCACAGTATCTCTGTATTTAGGTCTTGTCATTGTAAGACAAAGGCACGGAGATAAGAACACGGTCTCTAAAATAAATAAAAGGAAAACATCTCTGAAGTATTTACCAAAAGGCTCAGTGAGGGGCAATGCGTGCTAGGTTGGGATCAATGAGGGAGGGGCAGTGAGCGCTAGGTTGAGATCAATGAGACGTGCCGTAGGCCTTACTGTTGGAAGAGCCTGTAACGGTTACAGCTCATAGAACTGGATATACCCATTTCTTTGATCAGCATTTTTTGAGCATCTGCTGTGTGCTGGGCCCCAGACAGCCTCCTCAATACCGGCATTGGAAATCTATGGAACTGTTTTTTTAATTCCAGTACGATTCACGTACAGTGTTGTGTTAGTTTCAGGTGTGCAATACAGTGATTCGGCAATTCTCTACCTTACTCCATAATCATCACTGTTAAGTGTACCTGATGAAATACTACTCAGCCATAAAAAAAGAATGAAATCTTGCTATTTGCAACGACACGGATGGAGGGAGGGCATAACGTGAGGGGAAATAAGTCGGTCAGAGAAAGGGAAATCTGTAGAACTACGATTCGCTTTTTTTTTTTTTCCCTTGAAGGCATAAGTAGGCCTAGAATAGGAAAAAATTCCCATTTAAGTGACCAGAATCTGAGCCTAACCTTGAATTTGCTAAGTTGCGGTTCATTTCAACTCTTAGGGCTCCCAAGAAGAATGCAGGGGCTGTACTCCATCATCCCTAAAACTGACTCCAATTCTAAAAGAGTCAGAATCAACAGCCCCTTGACTGCCCAAATTCAGTTTTACTCCAACTGTAGGAGGGTCCCACAGAGCTCATGACTAAGAGGTGGCTCTCTCCATCTTGACAGCCTGCTTCAGAAAACGAGCATCCCCAGCATCCCAAGGACCATGCCGAGAATGTTCTACCACTGATCTTTGCCCAGGTAATCATAAAGGATCCTTGCTCGGCAGAGCAGCTAATGGAGGACACATTGGGAAAAGCAGCCACTGTCTCTTCATTGTAGAGAAGAGTCAAGTGCCGCCCAGAGAGTTACTGACCTGCATCAGGTCACATGGGGCACCCATCTCCACTCTGCCATCACCCCAGCAGAGAGCTGGCCTTGAGCTAACACACGTCTCTAAACACCACCACATCTGATGACCACAGTTCTAATTCCTCCACACGGAGCAGTATCACAGGACTCTGGAAGGCCGAGGGTCCCCCAGGCTACCTCTGCACCTCCCATTTCCCAGAAAAGAACATCAAAGCCACAGGAAAAAGTGCTGGGATGCTTAGCGACAGGTCAAGGACCAGACTACAGCACTCAATCCAGTCCCACTCCGCTTCCCAGCCCCCCACCCCACCTGCTCACTCCACAGTCATCTACCGACTGTTCCCTGCATGCCCAGTGTCGTGCCTGGTGCTTTAACCTGACTCAAGCCAAGACGCTGGGCTGAAGTCTCCAATCCTGCACAACTGGGCTGGCTGGGCAGAACCCAGTCTGAGCAAGACCACCTCTCACAGAGGTCTCAGCGGAAAATACGAGCAGAGGAGACAATGACAACAACAAAGCAAGCAAAGTCTGTTCCCTTCATATCCTGGATAATCCCTTCCAAGAGCTGAGGACTCCGTACTCTAGTTTTTACCTCTCTCCTTCGTGAGGTATTGCTCACAGCAGGGGGTCCAGTCTAATCTTTGCCGATTCCTCCAAGGGAAGTAGTTGGAGAGGACGGTGATATTAGCTGATGAGCCGGAATTACTTTAGCTGACTCCTCGGGTGTATAATGCACTTTACTAAATCAGAGATAATGAATTCCACAGAGAGCACATGAGGGGAAGGGACAAACAAGCACGGGGTCTAAATACACTTTATTTCAAGGGACGCCAAGGGACAGTCAGAGAAAGTTCACCTAAGAAAGGGCCTGGTCCCCTGAATGGACAAAGGAGAACACGGACCTCCGTGGTCTGTCTGCCTGACAGTGGTCTCTCCTGGACTTCTTCTCCACTTAGAGTTCCTTTGTCCTTTCAATTTTTTTTTTTATGTTTTTATTTTATTTTAAGAGAGAGACAGGGCCCCTATATCATCTGTGTTGCTCACGCCTGGCAGTGTCCTGCACTGAGTGGGCAAGAGCAATGGGTAAAAGTAGCAGGCCAATCGTGACCCAGTACCAGAAGGAACATTCTAGGAGCTTGTCAAGCAGGTTGTGGTGGGGCACGAAGCTTCAGATGGGTGCCGATTCTTAGAGATGGTAGTAGACTTATTACTATTACTTTAGTGGCCCCCAATGAACCACACGTCCAAGTATTTTTGTCTTTATGTAGCCCTCTGCCACATGGTCTCAGAACTTGGTCATTTGACTACCTTTGTCCAATGGGATGTCCGCAAGCATGACACAAGTGGAGGCTTGGTAAGTGGTTGCACATCGAGGCTTGGAACACTCCCTAGAACCCAGCTACACGCTGTGAAGCCCAAGCAGCCGTGTGGAAAGGCCCACATGGAAAAGGACAAAGGCCCCCAGCCAACCACCCCAACAAGCCTTCAATCAGCAGGAAGCACCAACTAGCAGCCATGTTGGTGAAGCCACTTGGGGCCTACCAGCCTCCCCATACTCCAGCCGATACCACATGAAGCAAGAGAACTACCTGGTCAGCCCACAGAACCTTGAGAAAGAAACTGTCGTTGTTTTTGGCCGCTAAGTCTTGGGGTAGTGGGTTATATAGGATAAGCAAAACGAAGCTTAGTCCCAAATCTGGGGTAGGACCGTTTCTCCGCCCATGCAACTTGTTCAGCCACGACTCAGAAATGGTCCTCAAACCGGAGTTCTTTCTACCACTGCCTCCCAAGTCATGAGAGTCAGTGGCTATGAAAGAACACTGCAAACTCCAAAGGGTCTTGCAGATGTTGTTACTGGTACAGATATCCAGGGTTGCCATTGTTTCCCTCTCCTTTCTACCTGTAATTTTTATTTTTGCCTTGTGTTTCCTCCTGTCTCTCCATGTTTCTTGCTACGATCTTTCAAAATCCTAGTGCTCACTCAAGCACCTCTGGAAGCCAGAGACACTGCTGGCTTCTGATACAGTCCACCTCCTTCTCAGGCTCGAGTTCCAGGCTCAAGACACAACCACACAGCCTTAGAAAATTACTGAGTCTTGGTTTTCCCATCGATAGAGTCTGGAAATCACAGCCTGTCTCACAGGGTTCCTCGGAAGACCCCTACCCATCCCTTAGGAAGGTTCCTGGTAAGAAAGTTTCTGGGAAGAAGGTTTCTCCCCTTCTTCCCCTTCCGCACTTTTTTTTTTTTAACTTTTTTTAATGTTTTTGAGAGAGAGACAGAGTGTGAGTGGGGGAGAGGCAGAGAGAGAGGGAGACACAGAATCCAAAGCAGCTCCAGGCTCTAAGCTGTCAGTGCAGAGCCCAACGCGGGGCTCGAACCCATGAACCGCGAGATCATGACCGGAGCTGAAGTTGGCCACTCAACCGACTGACCCACCCGGGCACCCCTCCCCTTCCCCACGTTTAGCTGCTCATCTGTAATGCATTTCCCGGTGTTCTGGCACCTTACTAACAAGACTCGGGCAACTGGACCCGCTCCTCACTGGACCCAGGGAACAAGCAAGTTGCAACTCTCGGTGAAATGATACTTGAAGTTCTTTGGGGAATTGAGATGATGTGAGCCATCCTGGGTCCTATCCCCTTTCTGGAAAAAAAAAACAAAAACAAAAACAAAATCGTGTCCATTTTCCATGACCCCAGAATACAAATAAGCAGCACCTTTCTTTCACTCAAAAAATAAGACACTTTGTGACAGGACAATAACGGGAAAGGAAGACAGAGAGAGATGCAACGGATAAGAAACATACTCACAACAATCTATATTATGAATATATATGTATACTTATATCTCGGTGGGCCCTGTGGAGTTACAGATGAGCTAATTAAAATGCTTATGCTTTTAGCAATGATGTTTATTGAAATCATTTTATAACCCTCCAAATTGAGGTTTGTTTCCAGCTATAATATAATGCTACCTGGAATATTCTGACCTAAATTATTTATGTGCCTAAAAATAGACTGCCTTCCCCCATTACTGACTTTGTGGATGTATCTCGGGATGTGGAAATTTTGGGTGAGCTCAGGCGGCTCTTGCAGGCTTTGCCTGCATCCTCCGTGCCTACGGAGATAGAGACTGAGGATACTGATATAGTAGGAAGCTGCCTCAGGCCCCAAAGGTGAAGTAACCCTCTGGGCAAAGCTGGGTCTGGCTGGATGCTCCTGAATACGGAAGGACTACCAGGAACATAACTGGGGTCCAAGTGGATACTCATCATGTCTGGGTTCCGATTCCCACGCCACGTCCAGCTCTGTTAGGCCCGGAGAGAGACGGTGTGACTACAGAAGTAGAACGAACACTAGGAAGACTTTGGGGGTGATGCAACTGTTCCGAATCCTGATGACGGTGCTAGTTCCAAGAATCCATAGGTATTTAGGGGCCCCTGGATGGCTCAGTCAGTTAAGCAGTCGCCTCTTGATTTCGGCTCAGGTCATGATCTCAGTTTGTGGGTTCAAGCCCTGTGTTGGGCTCTGTACTGACAGCATGGAACCTAATCGGGATATTTTCTCTCTCTCTCTCCCTCCCTCCCTCAAAATAAATAAACTTTAAGAAAATAAAACAAAAATAAATTAAAAACAAGCAAAAAAAAAGAATCTACAGGTATTTAAATTGCTAAAACTGTGCGGCCCCCCAAAAAAGTCAATTCTATTGTATGGTAATTTTCAAATAAAAATAACTAACATTCTGTAGGTTCAGTCGCTGAGAACTCTACCTCCACAGGTTAACTTGAACGGGGCCGCTTGCCCCCAGCTCGGTTACAGGCAGCATCTGCCGTGCACTCGTGCAGGGGCCTCGTAAATAGTGTCACTCCTCCCCCGTCTGCCCAGTGGATCCGTTCTCCAGGCTGTAGCTGGGGAGGTCACGTCACGGCCACGCACACAACTTTCAGAGGCGCCCCAGGGTACTTTGGTTTAAACCCACCACCCTTTCTTTCCCTGCCTGCCAGGCTCAGCACGACCTGGCCCCCGCTGCCCTCTCCAGTCTCACATACCCACCATCCCACGGGCTCACCGTGTTCCTTCCAACAGCCACGCTCGTTCTGGAAACACGCGCTGTTTCCTCCTCCCGGGATGATGCTCTTCATGCCTCTCGTTCCTCCCTCTCATTACCTGAGTGACTCCCTTCTATCCTTCGGGTCCTAGCTTAAAACGTCCCATCTTCCTTAGCCAGTCACCAGATTAACGTTACCAATATCACTTTCCCATGACACGCTGTCCTTTGCCTGTACTGTGCTTATCCCAACCTGTAAGCAGGTGACTGCACGTTTGATGGCTGACTCTGCCCCTCTGGGCTGTAACCTTCACCGCGTGCAAGGCTGTGTGCCGCTCGTCCGCTGGAGCCAGCCGGCTAGAGCTCATCAGAGAGCATCCGACGAGGTCACTAGCTTGAAACCAGCCACAGTGGGAGTGTTTACACCACAGAAATTGGCAAATGCTCCGAATCGGGGCTTTTCGTTTTGGCAAGCTGGTTCGCCAGCATACCGCTGGTCGTGCTCTGCTGTGTTTCCTGGTGCTGGACACGGAGCTGAGAACATAGACAACTCTAAGTATTCGTTAAATAAATGATAGCTGTTGTTATTGATGCTGCTTACTTATAGCATCCCTGAGAGGAGTCAAGTGGGGAAGATTGCAATCCTCGTTTTACAGATGACGAGCTTGAAGCTCAAGAAAGCTGTCCAGTTTGCACAAAGCCACACAGCTTAGAGATACACCGCCCTAATTTAGGCTGACTCCCAGTGTAGTGCTCCTTGCATCGCACCCTACCAAAACAAATGCGTGTGTATGTTAGGAATGTGTCAAGTGAGGCACCCTGGGGGTGGCCGAAACAAATTTTGAGAAAAGGAATCCTTGAACCCAGTTCACAAAGGTGGAGATTATTAATCATCCTGATTCTCTATTCCTCCATAGAAAGGACTCTCCAAGCTATGCCTAAAAACCAGAGTACGATACAGGAAGTGGAAGCCACCGTTAGACGCTTCAAACTAAAAGATACTTAACATACTAAGTCGCTTACCACATATTGGAAAGGCTGGAGAAACGGAAGAGACCGGCATACCACAAGACTATTGAGTTCAAGGACACACCACTGTGACCCGGTGACCCAGAGGTGAGGAAGCTGCTGCCGCTGCCCCCACTATTCCTGCCATGGCTGCCTTGGGGTACCCATGAAGCTGATGACTAGAGAGCGAACTGGGGAGTCCAGCGGCCATAGATGCCTCTAAGCACCCGCATCTTTATTACCTTGCTTGCCAGGGCAACAGAGGTAGGAAGGTGGACTCCGAATCACTTCCACCTTCCAGTTTTGCATGAGTGCGTGCAATTGGCAGAACCCCATTTATTCACAGAACACTGGCTGCAAAGGAGTCTTGGGAATGTAGTTTAATAGCTTCCCAGCCTCCACGTCTGGAAGGAAGATAACAGCAGCTGGGAGAACCAATTCGCTGTGTCTACCACAGTCCACCCCTTCGGCCCTCGTCACCCAAATACACCTTCTGCACAAGTGAATCCCCCCAGCACCACCAGCAACAATGGCCAACATAAGCAACCATGTCTCGTACAAACGGAAGCGTTTCACCTCTCCCCGAGAGGGAAGACCCAAAGTCCTGTCACCCACTGAGTGGCTTTCATTCACCCTCCTAATTCCATCATTCCCATCTTGGTAGCCCATAATTTGAGGATTACACTGTGCAGTTAACCACCAACAAGGCATCTTAAAATAGCGAAAGAAAGAAAGAGGCCAAAAGTTAAGTTAGGTGATGCATATAAATAAATGTCTAACAGAGCAAGGAAGAAAACGTGAGAAGCTACTGTAATCCTTGTTTCTGCCACCGGTCCTAAGGCCGGAAGTGGGCTTCTAACTTCTTTCCTATCCCACCTATCCCATGTTCCTTTAACTTTCAACCAGTACTGGTTGCTTTATCTGGTGAGATTGCTCTACCGACTATATATACACACAAGAAACATGTATATGTACATACATACACATACATACAAGAAATATACCTCTATGTGTATGGATCTATAATACACATGCATACACATACACTTACTAGCATACATTTGTTTTCCTTGCTTTAATCAATACATTAAAATGTGTACATAATAATCTCTGGGCCAAAGTATTACAAGGACCCAAAGAATCCCCTGGTTTATGGACTCACTCTGCCCTGCCCCTATCATGTAACAGAAATGTTATTTCCCCTGGATAGCCTGGATCAATCACCCAGCCAACTATCTGCTCAACCACTGAAAGGTTAAGGGAAGGAGAAAGCAAACTCACCCTCTCCAGGCTAGGTATGTGGGGGTAAAGGCAGGGGTTGGGGCACCTTGGAAATAACTCCTCTGCCCCAAAATGCTTCAGGTATAGCCCTCATGATACCTGAAACTCAGCCATTAGAAAATAGCTTCTTTTTCAAAGACTCTCTTTGTTTGCAAACTTTCCGACAGAAACAGCTTCCAAAAAGGAGCTATTTTATTGCCACGGGATCCTACGCCCAAAAAATTAAAACAGCAAAATGGGCAGGTCGAAACTCGGGAGTGGCTTTACATGGACACCCAGGAGAGTAGAGAGTACAGCTGCGGGCCCCTTGGGGCAGAAGCCCATGGGTGGAATAATAGATGTCAAGAGTTGGTGAGGACAGAGGAGAAATCCTCCCTTTATTTCCCTGGAGACGGCAGCTCCGAGGCCTGGAATTAAAGGTGACAAGCCCAGGTGTCAGATGGCAGGTTAGCTTTGTTTGAGGGATCCAGCAGGACTAAGGGATTTACGTAGAGTGACAGTCTGGGGGCAGTGGCTGGGACCGAATGCCATCTAGAGCTCTCGCTATCTTAAAAGCAGGCTCCAGGGAGGAACCTGCAGCAGGAAGCCTGAACATCAGTAATGACCATGATCGTGGATTACAGAAGGCTGGGTCCTCTGCGGGCCCCTCAGATTCATCCAGAATTTGATCAGAAATTCAAATTCCAGTGACCTAAGACATTTCTCAAGCTTGCACTGTTAACCTGGGAAGTTTATTTCCTGGTTAAGATTTTCTTTGGCAGATGCAATTCGCAGACCTCTCTTAGGGTAAGAAAGGGGACAGTGACCCATAATTAGGAATAGGGAACCTCTACCAACAGTTCAACTTTACCCCTTGGTCCCTTGCCCGAAGATTCTACTCCCAAGGCAAACAGATCGTTCTGTCGGTGGGGATAAGGGGAACCTCACAATTCCTGCAACACACTCACAATTCCTGGGGTGCTATGGCATTGGTACCCCAGCTGGCCCAGGTTCTGCTCAACTGCCCATCAGCTCTGCGACTTTAGATTAGCGCCCCCTTTCCCACATTATCATGTACAAAGCACAGAGCAGCGGGTACTTAACTCCCTACAAGGGCCCAGCTACCTCCGCATTTCCCTAATTCTGTTTTATTGAAGTGTCTCCACCCCCACTCCCTGTACTCCTCGTCGTCAAAGTATATTCAACTATTCTGTTCCACAAACACAAACCTGACCCTTTAAGAAACAGAACACAGCAGAAGACCCATACCCCAACCTGGTCTGCTTCTTACCTTTGGCAACGTTAATATAAGAAACAGTCCATGGCAGCAAATTAGGCCATTACTTAATGGCCTAGAATTCCAATTAAAGGAAGGATCTTTATGAGGCTTCCTGACAGTGGGGAGGAGTGTCTGACCTAATCTTGGATCCCAGAAAGGCCACCTTCAAAGAGAAAGCAATTGCCCATCTGATTTGCCGTGGGTGAAAAGAAGCCGTAAACTACGGGGAGACTGGGCTCGTTAAAATGGTAATGGCTCTTGTCTCCACCATGAAAGCACTCCCTGGACACCTCCAGAAATGAACTTTGGGACAATCAGAGAACCAAGCATTTCCTCCCCTCATGCAATCTAATTATTGTCACTTTATGTATTGATGCACAATGAGGCCCATTAAATCTGGACTCATCACTCCTGAGTATAGCCAGACATCAAAGACTTAGAATCTCAACTACAGGTTACCAGATTAGGATATCAGGGAGTAATCCACAGATCTCATTCTCACAGACACTGTCTTATGACTCATTTGGAACGCCCTGAAGCTCTAGCCACCTCAAGAAAACCAAACTAGGTGTACTTGGGAGGCGGGGATACAACGTCTAGTCAGGGGCTATGTACACAGCCCAGAGTGAGGACTAAAAGCATATAGTCAAGGCAATAAATGTCAGAGAACTTGTAACATCTAAATTCATCATATCCCCCCCCCCCAGTTGCCCCTAATCAATATCCAAAGCCGGAATTGTGGTAGTCATCCTTGACTTCTTCGAACCCGTCACTCATTCGTTCACGCAACAAGTATTTACTGAGTCTGCGTTAGGTGCCAGGCATCGTGCTAAGCACTAAGGCTACAGGAGTGAACACTCATCTGCTCTGTGCACAGATGGCATTAATCTCTGTCTTAGACTGGGCTCTCTAGACTCAGATTCCCGGGTAGGGAATTGCAAGCAGAAATTGTATTGGTGAGAACTCTCGAGAGATGCGCCCGCTAGAAGGGACGATGACAGAACTGGGCGGAGAGAAGCTGACCCACAATACAGTTTCCACTGAGGCCCGGCTACACAGGGCTCTAGAGCTCAGACGGCCCTTCAGTGTTGCCCCAAATTGAGATCGTATCCTCACATCGGCCTGAGTGGATCCTTAGAAAGGAGTATAACATCAAGCAAGGCAGTTCCTTGTCACTGAGGGTAATTCCCAGAGGATGAAGCTGGGAACCACACCAGACATTCCCAGCAGCTGCACTGGCCTAGAGAGGGGATCTGGGTGGGGCACCCCAGCACACCCTGCAGTGTCCCCCACCCATCCCCTGCCAACCTGGGCACAGTCACTGTTGGCCTTTAGGATATCTTGTCTCAGTCTTCTCGCTTTTTTTCTGCCTTCACTCTGGTCCCCTCCTCTGTATCCTTCCAGTTTGTCACTTGAAGTACCCTAAATACTAAATCATCTTTGGGATAACGGATGCGCCCTCGACTGGAGACTCGGGAGGCTTTCGGACATATTGAGGAAAGGCTTCAAAATCTCAACAAGATTTTTCCTATTTTCATTTCAATGATGTTTATAATTTTTTCATACAATTATATTCTGGATTGTCTGGATTTCCATTTTAAAACCAAGTACCTGAAATTCTAGTGCCTGAATTTACCTTTCCTAACAACCACATGGGCTCCAGGTAATTTCCCCAGACTAATGAGCGCGAGACCAGAGACAAACACTGGATAAATGATGTCTTGGGCCAAATGCAGGTTGAAGTACTTCACATCGCCGCACAAATTAAGGTTTCATCATGTTTAAATGGAGAAAAATGGTCATTGAGTCGTTTCTGACATACAACACAAGTAGGTCAAACTCAAAACACTCTACCTGATCGCAGTGCTATTGTCGCATGGAGAGCAGCAATTTTGCTTCCCCAAAACAACTTGATCTGACACCCTGAATCAATTTTTTATTTGATCTGTTTAGTTTGCAGTCTTATTTGAATACAATTTATAAATCTGCTTTGGCTTCATGGTTACATAGAAGCTATAAACATAAGGACCTAAGCCTGGTTTTATAGCTGTATGTATTTAAGTAAAATTACAACGAAATCATTTGAAGTCAACACGGGGAGATTTTGAGAATTTTTTACCGAAAGATAAAGTTGGAGGGTGTCATAAATTACTCATGTAGGAAACATGGATCTAAGCTCCTTCACTTGGGCTCTGCGGGTCCTCATTGCCTGGTCCCGGCTTCTTAAACGACTGTGCCACCCAGGCGCCCCCGATCCCGGCTTCTTTATCCAACCCCCACCTCCTTACACTGCTCCCAGCAGACAGAAGATATCTGTCGTATCTGCACTGACTTTGGCCACCTTTGCCTTCTGGTGGGAAAGGGATCTGCATTATTTGTAAACGAAGGAGCTAGACCTTTGTTCTACACCGTCTCACTTCAAAATGCTAAGGCTACAAAGAAAACAGAAAGACTGGAAATTCAAAGCCCCCCTTCTGTGTTTTCCCATGCTTCTACAAAGGTGCAGCCCAGAGCATATGGCCCACTTTGTTGAGCTCAGTTCACTGGGTTTCTATAACAGGCCTCTTCCCCAAGGGGAGGGTTGATATCACAGTAACTCTAGAATAGAGAGAATTCGACCATGTAGTAATCGGGAGGTTGAGATTTTAAACTGTCCAAGGAGGATAGGCAACAAGGTCAACGCAAAGGTGTGTCGTTGGAACAGACACCCTCAATACCAAAGGTCCTCTCACCGTCGCAGGCACAGCGGGAAGAAAAAAAATGAACTAACGAATACATGGGACAACGAAGAGGCTTGTTTCCGCTCAGACTCGGGGTGAAAACGTCTCCGGTTCAGTATCAAACCTGCAGTGGCTGTGCTTTGCATAGTCTGAGAAGCCCTGTTTTCACTACCCACCTTGGCTAGTTCAGATTCCACGTGTAAGTGCTATCATAGGTCTTTGTCTTTCGGTCTCACTTATTTCACAATGCCCTCAGGGCCATCCACGTTGCAAATGGCAGGATTCCCGTCTTTACCGTGGCTGCATAGTATTCCATGGCCTGTGTGTGTATGCATGTACGTGTGTGTGTATGTAGGACATCAGTATCTATTCTTCCGCTGAAGAGCGCTTAGGTGTTTCCGTATCTTGCCTCCTGTGATAATGTTGTAATGCACATGAAAGCATAAACACCTCAAAATCCTATTTTCATTTCCTTTGGGTCTATACCCAAAAGTAGGATGCTGGATAATATGCTAGTTCTACGTTTGATTTTTTGAGGAACCTCCACGCTGTTTTCCATAGCGGCCGTGCCAATTCACATCCCCCCGCGAACCACGCATAATTGCTCCCCTTTTTTCCCCACATCCTCGCCAGCATTTGTTAGCTCTTATCTTTTTTCCTAAGAGCAATCCTAACAGGTGTGAAACACTATCTCGTTGTGGTTTAAATGATATGGCCCTGAGGATTAGTGATGTTGAGCATGTTCTCATGTACCTGGTGACCATTTGTACGTCTTCTTTGGGAAACGGTCTGTTGAGTGCCTCTGCCCATCTTATAATCGTGCTTTTTTTCCCTCCTATTGAAGTGTAGGAGTTTCTTACATATTTTGGATATTAACTCCTTATCAAATATACGATTTACAAATATTTTCTCCTGTTCTGTAGGTTGCCATTTCATGTTGTTGACGATCTCTTTTGTTGTGGAGGAAGTTGTTGGTTGTTGCCCCCCCCCTTTTTTTTTTAGTTTGCTGCAGTCTGACTTATTTTTGGTTTTGTTGTTTCTGCGTTTGGTGTCACACCCAAAAAATAATTGCCAAGACCAATGTCAAGGACTTTTTTCCCTATGTTTTCTTCCCGGAGTTTCATGGTTTCGGGTCTCACATTTAAGTCTTTAATCCATTTCAAGTTAGTTTTTGTGAGCCCAGTTAGAAAAGGGTCCAATTTCATTCTTTTGCATGTGATTATCCAATTTTCCCAACACCATTTATTGAAGAGACTATCCTTCCTCCGTTGAGCATTCTTGGCTCCCTTGTCAAACATTAGTTGACTGTAAATGCATGCCCTCAATTCTTTCTCAGGATTGCTTTGGCAATTTGGGGTCTTTTGAAGTTCCATATGAAATTTGAGAGTTGTTTTTTCTGGTTCTGTGAAAAACGCTATTGGAATTTTGATAGGTATTGATTGCATTGGCTCTACGGATGATTTAAGGGTGGTGTATACATTTAACAACATCAGGTCTCCCAGTACACGAACACAGAATGTATTTCCACTTAGTTGTGTCTTATGCAGTTTCTTTCATCAGGGTCTTATATTTTTCAGTCCACAGGTCCTTCACCTCTTTGGTCAAATCTATTCCTAGGTATTTGTTCTTGATGCTATTGTGAATGTGAATAGGACTGCTTTCATTATTTCTTTTGTGGATGTCTTGCTGTTAGTGTCTATACAATGCAAGTGATTTCTACACAAATCAAAACCACAACGAGATACCACCTGACACCTGTCAGAATGGCTAACATTAACAACTCAGGCAACAACAGATGTTGGCGAGGATGCGGAGAAAGAGGATCTCTTTTGCACTGTTGGTGGCAATGCAAGCTGGTGCAGCCACTCTGGAAAACAGTATGGAGGTTCCTCAAAAAATTAAAAATATAACTACCCTATCACCCAGCAATTGCACTACTAGGTATTTATCCAAGGGATACAGGTGTGCTGTTTTGAAGGGACACACGCACCCCAATGTTTACAGCAGCACTATCAACAGCCAAAGTATGGAAAGAGCCCAGATGTCCATCGATGGATGAATGGATAAAGAAAATGTGATTATACACACACACACACACACACACACACACACAATGGATTATTACTCCGCAATCAAAAAGAATAAAATCTTGCCATTTGCAACTACGTGGATGGAACTAGGGGGAATTATTCTAAGCGAAATTAGTCAGAGAAAGACAAATATTACATGACTTCACTCCTGTGAGGACTTTAAGAGACAAAACAGATGAACATAAGGGAAGGGAAGCAAAAATAATATAAAAACAGGGAGGGGGACAAAACAGAAGGGACTCTTAAATATGGAGAACAAACAGAGGGTTACTGGAGGCGTTGTGGGAGGGGGGATGGGCTGAATGGGTAAGGGGCACTAAGGAATCTACTCCTGAAATCATTGCTGCACTATATGCTAACTAACTTGGATATAAATTAAAAAATAAATTTAAAAAAATAAAAAACATTAAAAAAAGAATATGCAATGGGAAAAAGACAGTCTCTTCAACAAATGGTGTTAGGAAAACTGGACAGCAACATGCGAAAGAATGAAATTGGGCCACTTTCTTACACCATACACATACGCACAGGCACGCGTGCGTGCACCCTACTACACACACACAAATTTTAAATGGATTAAAGACCTAAATGTGAGACCTGAAACTGTAAAAATTCTAGAAGAGAATACAGGCAATACTTTCTCTGACATCGACCTTAGCAACATTTTTCTAGTTACATCTCTTGAGACAACGGAAACAAAAGTAAAATACGCTACTGGGACTACATCAAAGTTCCTGCATAGCAAAAGAACAATCAACAAAACTAAAAGACAATCTACTAATTGAGAAAACATATTTTCAAATGACATATCCAATAAAGGGTTAGTATTCAGAATATATAAAGAACTGATACAACTCAACACACACACACACACACACACACACACACACACACACACACACACTCATACAAATAATCCAAATAAAAAACGGGCAGAAGACATGAACAGACATTTTTCTAAAGACATACAGATGGCCAACAGACACATGAAAAGATGCTCAGCATCACTCATCAGGGAAATGCAAATTCAAACCACAATGAGATATCACCTCCCACCTGTCAGAATGGCTAAAATGAAAAACACAAGAAACAACAAATGTTGCCAAGGATGTGGAGAAAGAGGAACCCTCATACACGGTTGGTGGGAATACAAACTGGTGCAGCCACTGTGGAAGACAGAATCGAAGTGCCTCAAAATATTACAAATAGAATTACCATGTGTTCCAGTAATTCTACCACTGGGTATTTACCCAAAGAATACAAAACACTAATTTGAAAAGATATATGTACCCCTATGTTTACTGCAGCATTATTTACAATACCAAAGATATGGAAGCAACCTAATTGTCCATACATAGATGAATGGATAAAGAAGATATGGTGTGTGTGTATACATACACTATATGTATACATACACTCTATGCACACACTCTATGCACACACACTATATGCACACACACTATATGTACACACACTATATGTACACACACACACACACTCAGCCATAAAAAAGAATGCAATCTTACCATATGCAACAACATAGATGGATCTAGAGGGTATAATGCTAAATGAAGTCAGTCAGAGAAAGACAAATACCATATGATTTCACCCATATGCAGAATTTAAGAAACAAAATAAACGGACAAAGAAAAAAGGAGACAAACAAAAAACAGACTCTTCACTTTAGAGAACAAGCCAATGATTGCCAGAGGGGAGGAGGATGGGGAATGGGTGGAATTGGTGGAGATTAAGAGTACATTTATCTTGATGAGCACTGAGTAATAGAAGTGTTGAAGCACTATATTGTATACCTGAAACTTACATAACACTGTATTAACTATACTGGAATTAAGATTTTTAGAAAAGAAATGCAACTGATTTCTATATGTTGAGTTTGTATCCCACAACTTTACGAAGTTTATTGATTAGTTGTAACTTTTTTGGTGAAATCTTTAGGATTTTTTCATATATAAGTTCATATCATCTGCAAAGACAGACAATTTTATTTCTTCCTTTCTGATTTTTAGGTCTCTTTCTTTTTCTTGCCTGATTACTTTGGCTAGGACTTTCACCATACTTTTTCATTTGTTGAATACAGGTGTTGAGAGACACCTTTGTCTGATCTTAGAGAAGACGCCTGAAAGCTTTCACCATTAAGTATGATGTTAGCTGTGGGCTTATCGCATACAGTCTTTATCAGTATGTTCCTTCTATACCCAATTTGGTGAGAGTTTTTATCATGAGGGTATGTTGTATTTTGCCAACTGTATCTATTGAGATGTGACTTTTATCTTTTATCTTTCATCCTATTAATGTGACAAAGCACATTTATTAATTTGTGTATGTTGAACCATCCTTGCATCCCAGGGATGAATCCCACTTGATCATCGTGTATTATCCTTTCACTGTTCTGTTGAATTTGATTTGCTGAGTTTTCTTGAGAACTTTTGCATCTACATTCATTAGGGGGTTTTTTGTACTTTTCTTTTCTTCTTCGGACTTTGGTTGAGTATCAGAGTTGTGATGGCCTTATAAAATGAGTTTCAGAAGGTTCCTTCCTCTTCAACTTTTTGGAAGAGTTTGAGAAGGATTGGCATTAATTCTTTACATGTTTCAAAGAATTCACCAGTAAAAACTATCTTGTCCTGGGTTTTCTTTCTTGAGAGATTTTTTTATTGAAAACTCAATCACCTTACTAAATATTATTGGTATGTTCAAAAAATATTGTATTTCTTCATTATTGAGTCATGGTAGGTTGTATGTGTCTAGAAATATCCATTTTTTTCTAGGTTGTCCAATTTGGTGATATATAATTTTTCACGGTCATCTCTTAGGATCCTTTGTATCTCCACAGTATCAGTTGTAATGTTTCCTTTTCCACTTACAATATTATTTATTTGGGTCTTTTTTTTTCTTGGTTAGTCTAGCTAAAGGTTTGTCAATTTTGTTTACCTTTTCAAAGAACCAATTATTACTTTTGATGTTCTTTTCTATTGTTTCTTATCTCTATTTCACTGCTCTATCATTTCCTTCACCTGCTAACTTTAGGTTTTGTTCTTCTTTTTCTAGTCCTTGAATAAAAAGTTAAGGTGTTTACTTCAGATCTTTCTTTTTTGCTAATACAGATGTTTATTGCTATAAACTTCCCACTTAGAACTACCTATTAATTACTTTAGTGTCCCTTTTCGCTACCAAAATTATCTCTGCTTCAATGATAAATTACAGAGTCATCTTAATTATAAGGGATGAAGAAGGATATTATATATCAAAAGAACATTTCACAAGGGAAACAATCCCAAAACAGTATGTACCTAAAAACAGAACTTCATATACAAATAAAACAATTACAAGGAAGATTAGATCAATGTAGCCAGGCAGAAGACATTCGTAGGTCTCTCTTGGTAATTTATAGATTAAGCAGACTGAAAAGTAACAAAGACAATAAGGTTTAAACTAAATAATCGACAAGCCTGATATAATTACAAATATAGAAATTTATATTCAATAATTCTAGGATGAGATATGTATCTGATAAGATATGTATTTGAAACATGCACAGAACACATAAAAAAAAAATCAATGACAACTAAGTTATAAAGCAAACCTTAACAAGTACCAAACAATCATGATCTTAAAAAATGGTTTCTAACAACAGCATAATAAAATTAGAAAACATAGGGGCACCTGGGTGGCTCAGTCGGTTAAGCGTCCAACTTTGGCTCAGGTCATGATCACAAGGCCCGTGAGTTCAAGCCCCGCATCAGGCTCTGTGTTGACAGCTCAGAGCCCCGAGCCTGCTTCAGATTCTGTCTCCCTCGCTCTCTGCCCTTCCCCCACTCACACTTTGTCTCTCAAAAATGAATAAACATTAAAAAAAATTTTTTTTAATTAGAAAATGTTCATCAAAGACAGAAAAGGCTTTTGGAAGTTTGAAAACACACTAGTGATAAAAGAACTCATGATGAAAATTATGAAATACTTAGAAATGAACAATAATGAAAATACTACCTATACAAATTAATGGTTTGAAACTAAAGCAACAGAAGGTGCTTTGACTTGGGAGTGAAATTTATAGCCATTAATGCATCTTTTCCAAAGACAAGCACCATCACTCACATCTTGGTGACATTTATATACGGTCCCATTACAGACTATAGAATCCATTCACATGTCCAAATTTGCTATGTGCCTTTCCCATTAAAGTGTAAAGAAGCTGAGACCCAAAATTTTTCTTTTTATATTTGTTTTCCAATACATAATAGTTACTAACACATAGTTGACACTCAGTTTGTGTTACTTAAATAATATTTAAAGGAAAAATAGATGCTCTAAAAGACAACAAACTCTAGCAAATAATTCAGGATAGTAAGTATATTATCAATATGCAGGAAAATCCCCAAAGAAGCAATACCATTCCATTGATCTAACCAGACTCAATGTGCAAGCAGAAGGGCAACTTTCTTCTTTCCCCGTCTTCCTTTAAAGTCAGTTAATGGCGAGTTGTTCCTCTACAATGGGGTAGAAAGGGTGCCAAATGGCTGACTGATGCTCAAAAACAACTCTTTCTGACTTGGGGCCTTGGGGTTCTTTCATGAATGTCGAGAGAATTTCCCCATGTGGACACTTGATTGTACTTCCCTTAGTGCAGGCAGCGGTCCTTCTGCTCCTGACTGCTGGCAACTTCTTCCTCCTCCCCTGGGCACCAGCCTGCCTATACCTTACCCATGGTTCCACAGTACACGTAGAAACCCATTCACTCTCTTGAGTGAAACCCAAAATTTCACTCCCAAGTCAAAGCACCTTTGATTACCATTGGCATTGGTGGAAAGGTCACTAGTGCCCGATACCACCATCTTTCTTCACTCCAATGCCACATAGGCTGGTCCACCGACTGCTCTGCTGGGGACCTTTGAGGCAGGAGTCAGCCACCAGTTCGTGGGGTCCCTGAACTCCAGAGAACACATAGCAAGGCTCCAAGGGGTTTCCTGAAATGGCCTCTCACTAGATACAACCATCCTCTCCCTTTCCCCCATAGGTATGTAGAAAATACCAGAGCATTCCTTCGCCTTTCTTCTAAGATATTCTCTCACTCAGCCTTTTCAAACTCATGTTTTATTCTTAAACTGAGGGCTTATCAAGGGTAACAACACTGGTTCCCAATTACCTCTTCACAACCCTGCATAGGTGGTCTAGCACCTCATTTTAGAAATTAGTGTAACACCTAAATTTCGCGATTAGGTTTTTGCAGGCTCTACTGAAACCAAGATAGAAAGAGTCCTATTTTAACACCCTGTTAGCAGAAGTGTAAATTCTACAAAACCTGTATATAAATTGAGTAACAGAAGGCTGTCCTCTATAATTAAATAGCAGATGATTTCAGAAGGCTTAAGATTCCTTTCTCTAACTCAAGATGAGAATTCTGTTTCTAGGAGGACATGAGGCCCTGCCATCAACAGTCAACATAAGGACTCCATCAGATCATCTGGGAAGAAAAAATTGTACTAAGATGATGGTGGGGTGATAGAAGGAAAGGGAATCATTTGAGCAGAAGGTAATTTCCTGCTGGGCTCAGAAAGAGGCAGCAAGTATGAGAGTTCAACATACAAACAGCATTTCTATACACAATGTGCCTTCTAATGATGCACAAAACAGAGTAGAAAGGGATTTATGGCTGAGTTTGGGATGACAGAAAGCAAAATAGGCTTGGAGAAGTATGTGCAAAAACTGCCCTAAAGAAAGGAATCTGAACAACAGATGTTCTTCTGCACAGTAAATAAAATAAAGAAATTGAACTTTATGTGATCTCTAACACACGACTACAGCCATTGGGATAAACAAGCCCCCCTGACTTTCCTGGAATATACATCTGAGCTTCAAACATGTTCGTTAATGACAACTTTTCACAATCCCTAGGGAGCATCCAAGTTTGGGTGTTGGAGGCGGGGTGGGGGGTGGGTAGCAGGGGACAAATTTCTATATTGTCAAGGTCCAAATTTCAGAGCTTTGCAACGGGATCTAGGGACTTTTAACTTTATTTGTCCTATTTCTAATTGCTGTTTTGATCTGCTAATGTTATAAGGAGCTATTTGTTTCCAGTAGAAGATACTGCTGTTCCCCCATTTCTTTGCATTTCTAAGGAGAAACAAGAATCTTATTAAATTTGAACATGGGCTTTTATCAAAGACTCACCTGAGCTAGAAGGAATGGGAGAGTTGCAGCCCAATTCCCACCATTATGTAATCATATCACCATATCATCATATCATCATTTTGGAAGGCACAGGGCGAGGGGTAGAACATTTGCTTGCAAAACATTTCCTGAAGACAGGGCCACGGTTCAAACAGAGAGTCTACCTCCGCAAGCGTCTCTAGGAGGGCAACAGCGAGAAAGGAGAGGATGGAGACTCGTACACGGGCTCTGAAAGTGTGTACCTGGATGTGGCATATGTCCCCTCACACTTCACTGGCCAAAACGAGTCACATGGCTATCCCAGCCTCAGCAGGAGTGGGGGGGGGGGGTTCCGTTCTACTGGGCGCCCTTCCTTGTGGGTCCTCTGCAATGAAGGGGATGTTGAGTTTCACATTATGATTCCCATGTGTGGTAGTAAATAAATGTTGCTGGCAGAAGGGTTCAAAGTCTGTTCCGGCCTCGGTCCGACAAGGCCTCCTTGTCTGAAGTTCTCCATTCATTCTCCCAAGCCTAATTCAAAGTCACTCACCAAAATATCTTCCTTGCTACTTTCACCCCGAAGTGACTTTTCAAGCCTCCGAACTGCTACCCAATGTACGTGCTATGAGCACTTGCATCAGCCACCTCTGCAGACTACCTCATTTTGGTGGTTGTCCCCTTGCCCAGTTAGGCAGTAGGCTTCTTTAGGGCAAGTTGCCTTCTTGCGCCGGAGAAAGCCATCCAGGGAGCAGAGGTAACGAGTCACGGTGTGGGATGCCCACGGAGCTCCTCGGAAATACTCAATTTACCTTCAATGCAGACGTTCTAAATTTCAGAACTTCTAAGTTCCAGAAGTTCTAAGTTTCAATCAGATCTATCACGTACAGAACTAATAGTCATCAAGACCAGAGACGCTGCCTTGTCTCAAGCGCATATTTAAACTGAACTTTGGACACTTCTCTAAAGAGGACATCCAGATGGCCAACAGGCACATGAAAAGACGCTCAACGTCACTCCTCATCAGGGAAATACAAATCAAAACCACACTGAGATACCACCTGATGCCAGTCAGAGTGGCTAAAATGAACAAATCGGGAGACTCTAGATGCTGGCGAGGATGTGGAGACACGGGAACCCTCTTGCACTGTTGGTGGGAATGCAAACTGCCGCTCAGGAAAACGGTGTGGAGGTTCCTCAAAAAATTAAAACTAGATCTACCCTATGACCCAGCAAAAGCACTGCTAGGAATTTACCCAAGCGATACAGGAGTGCTGATGCAGAGGGGCACGTGTACCCCGATGTTTATAGCAGCACTTTCAACAATAGCCAAATGATGGAAAGAGCCTAAATGTCCATCAACTGATGAATAGATAAGGAAATTGTGGCTTATATGCACAATGGAATACTATGTGGCAATGAGAAAGAATGAAATCTGGCCTTTTGTAGCAACATGGATGGAACTGGAGAGTGTTATGCTAAGTGAAATAAGTCAGGCAGAGAAAGAGAGACCATATGTTTTCACTCTTATGTGGATCCTGAGAAACTTAACAGAAGACCATGGCGGAGGGGAAGGGGAAAAAAAAGTTGGAGATGGAGGGAGGCGAACCATAAGAGACTCTTAAAAACTGATAAAAAAAAAAAAGTGAGGGCTGATGCGGGGTGGAGGGAAGGGAGGGTGGGTAGTGGGTATTGAGGAGAGCACCTGTTGGGATGAGCACTGGGTGTTGTATGGAAACCAATTTGACAATAAATTTCATATTTAAAAAATAAATAAGTAAAAAATAAACTGAACTTTGGGACCACATGGAATAAACTACAGCCCCTTCACTCTGAGAATCAACAGTTCCCTGCAAGTTCTCTGAATCAGCTTCACATGGACCTGGTGAAGGTAGGTTTCCTCAAAGCAGAGAATGAGACAGCAGTTTGCATCCAAGTGAGTTACTGAGGGAGTGCTCTCAGAAGAAATCCATAAGGGAGAAAGAGAGCAGGATGGAGACAAGGAAGAAACTAAGCAAGAAGGAGACTTCCGGGTGAAGTCCAGCCTTCTCTCAATCCCACAGGGAGCTCTGGAACACACATTGTACCTTGGGGGCTGTCCTGCCTTAAGAGGAGAGAGCTTTTGTAAACTCCCTCCCACCCAACCCATTACTACAGTTGTCCCGCTGGCCAGAAGAGGGGGGTAGAACTCCAAGGGATCCCCAGGTGAGGCTCCAGTCGTCCAAGAGCAATCCCCAGTGGGGCAGCACACATCGAAGCTGCTGAGGAGCAAATCAAACTGGAGAGGACACCACCATGGTCTACTGGGTCTTAAAATCCAGACTACACGCAGACAGACCATAACCGTATCCTTCACCTCCACAGGTACATCAGGATGAGCAAGTGATCTAGCTGTGGCTGGGACTGTGTGCAACAGTTTCACTCTCCTATAAAGAGACCCTCCATAAATACGTTCATTCTTAAGAGTCACTGATTCGAGGGGCGCCTGGGCGGCTCAGTCCGGTTGAGCGTCCGACTTCGGCCCGGGTCATGATCTCGCAGTCCGTGGGTTCGAGCCCCGCATCAGGCTCTGTGCTGACAGCTCGGAGCCCAGAGCCTGTTTCAGATTCTGTGTCTCCCTCTCTCTCTGACCCTCCCCTGTTCATGCTCTGTCTCTGTCTCAAAAATAAAGAAACATTAAACAAATTTTTTAAAAAAAAAGAGTCACTAATTTGAAATCATGGTGTTACATCACACCCAGATAACTACACCTGGGTGAGGTCATTCTGACCCTGATATCCCATCCTAATTGTTAAGACGACAGCGGAGGGCTTTAGATGGGAAACTTGGCGAAAAGTGGGATGAATTTTGCCTTCAGGCAGCCACAAAGGATTAGTTTCCATCTCAGGGCTGTGCTGAGGGATGGTGTTTTGAGAAAATGCCTTGAATTGATACCTCAAATGGCTTCTTTCGAAGGGATGATTTATACATCACAAGACAAAGAAGATTTATATTAAAGAAAATGGATTCCTTTTCTGAACTGTTTTGAGGAAGATGGATAGCTTCCTGTAAACTGCAGTTCCGTGTCTGTGAGCAGAGTGCTTCCAGAAAATTTCTAAGGTAATGCTGCCTCTGGGATTCACTACATTGTCCTTGCCACCACCCACTGTGTGTGTGTGTGTGTGTGTGTGTGTGTGTGTGTGTGTGTGAGAAAGAGGCCATAGAAAGAGTTACCCGATCAGACTGCCCTCTACTAGACTGCCCGCCAGAGAAAAATTCATATTATCCAAACTGTACGTGAATAGAAACTGATGATGATAATGGCGAAAAAATTTAACTTATTGAGTAGTGGTAGTTTTGTTGTTGTTACAGATTTGCCCACCAAATTCCTCCCCCAAGAGTACTGCTCTTATCTTCTAAAAATCTCATTAATAAGGGTCATTCTGCATATCTTAGATAGCTCTGATGAGATTCCCACATGGTTTTTATGCCAGCTTTCACGTACATGTAATACAGAAGCTTCCGGTAGAATCTAAGATTTGTCAAAATGTGAGTAAGGTAAAGGCTCATCGTTGCTTCTAGGGCCTCAGATCCCTGACCACTGGGGTGGCTGGGGGTATCAGAGAAGAGACAAAGGAGATCATAGTCCGTGATAAAATTTCTCAGAAATAAGAGCAACTTCCACTGAGCAATCTACAAAGGGGTCTGAAGGATCCACAGCACCAGCCTTCAGCAACCAAGAACTGCAACTCCCTTTCATTGAGACGCCGACTACTGAGCCCCCAATTTCACCTAATCCTTACAGTGACTTTCATCATGCTACTTGTCCTGGCAAGCCAGGGCAGGAGAAAAAAAACGCTCCGATTTGTGGTGTTTGTTGACTTCATAGCGGCATTATTCACAATAGCCAAAAGGTGGGAATACGTGGGAATAACCTAAATGTCCAACAATGATTAATAAACAAAATGGAGCATATGCCTACAATGAAATAATAATGCAGCCTTAAAAAGGAAGGATATTCTGACGCCTGCTGCGACACAGATGAACCTTGACAACATGGTGCTCAGTGAAGTATACCAGTCACAAAAAGGCAACTATGATGTGATTCCACATATAGGAGGTCCCCAGAGTAGTCAAATTCATAGATACAGAAAGTGGAACGGTGGTTGCAGGGGCTGGAGGGAGAGTGGATGGGGAGTTAGTGTTTTAATGGTTACACAGTCTCCGTTTGGGATGACGAGAAAGTTCTGGAAACGCATAGTTGCACAACAATGTGAATGTGCTCCATATTCCACTGTACTGTGCATTTAAAAGGCTTAAAATGGCACATTTGAAGCTATGTATATTTTATGACAATAAAAATAATGATTAAAAAAGTGTGGTTTTGGGCACTGGGCTCGAACCATCCCAAGGCTTCTCCCCTAATAACCAAAAGCATCATGAAGCTAATATGCTTCCCTACGATAGAAAAAAGCACCAATCACACATTAAGTACTCAACAAAAGTTACTCTTCTCCCTGTAGAATGATCCTCTCTCCATTCTGTTTTATTGTAGAGAACAAGGCAATAGCTAACTCACTTATGTCTGTCACCCCTACTTATATCAAAATTCCATGCTATTCTATAGAAATTACTTCTGGAAATGATATCACCATGTTGTTTCAAAACTGCAGTCTGAGCTCTAAATGTGCCATCCAAGACCTCTATGAATCCCTGTCTGTGCATTTCTTCCTAAATACTAAGAAACTTTGAGTGTTGCTCAAGAAAGGGGAATGAGGGAGGCATTATCCACACCATCATACAGGAGCGAAGTTAAAAGATGAGGGTGTCTTATGGAACAGCTCTTTTAAGCAGGAAACAATCCACTTGGGGCTCAACCAAAAAGGCAGTATTTTTAGTTTGAAACTTTTTGTAGCTTGTTCTTTAATATCATGGTCCTTTGTTATACCCAAACATTGCTGGAATAGCCTCCTGCAAGCATACTCAGAAATTCTAGCAAAATCTAGCCTAACTAAAGTAACTGTTTAAAAAGAAAAATGCAATCCAACCTAGTGTCAAATACTTTGCTAAAATATTCCATTCAATTAACTTGGCTTTCCTTCATTTCTCTTTCGTTACCAAAACTTCAAATCTATTAAATTTCTTTTTCCTTTCATCCACTAATTATGAAATGCCATCAGTGAGAGGCTCCTGGGGGGGTCGGCATGATTGCTTGCAGACCTGAATGCTCTTTGCTGATGATCCTATGGTCTTCCATGTGACTACAGATTTCCTTTCTCCTGGCATTTGTTTCGTTACTTCACAAGGGAATTAAAGTCTATTCCAATAGATACTCATTCTCAGTGTCCAATATCTTCCCCATTTTTCAAGAACTGTCATTACATCTACCATGATGGCAGAGCTGGCCTGCTGGACCTAGAAAAAAACTGAAACTGATCAGAAATGAACTCCAGAAATGAACCCCCCACCCCAGTCCCCTGTCCATACCTCCTTTGCTGTATCCACAGAACTCTGGAGGCAATACTGGGCTATGGGTTTTTTTGTTGCTTTATTTCATTATTTCTTGTTGGTTTTTCTTAAGGGAAAAAGAGTATTCAATAAATGGCACAAGTTCCTTTTTTGTCTGTCTTTACACAGTCTAACAAGATGAAGTTCGGTGCTTAATTCTAATATATTCATTTACTTCACGTCTTCTTTTTTTTTTTTTTTTTAAGCAGGCTTCACACCCAGCAAGGAACCCAGTGCAGGGCTTGAACTCATGACGCTGAGATCAAGACCTAAGCTGAGATCAAGAGTTGGACACTTAACCAGTTGAGCCACCCAGGCACTCCTTCATATCTTCTATTTTAATGTAGTTACTCTTTAATTTTCCCTTGAAGAGGGATAGGAGAAAAACTTACCAGAATTCTGTTTGTATAACGTTTGGAACTGGAGCGACCTGGGTTCAAATCTCAGCTCTACCCCGTACTAGCTGAATAACCTTGGTAAGTTACTTGCGGTACCTGCGTGGCTCAGTCAGTTAAGCATCCAACGCTCGACTTTGGTCCAGGTCATGATCTCACGGTTCATGAGTGCAGAGCCTGACGTGGGGCTCGAACCAACAGCACAGAGCCTGCTTGCAATTCTGTCTCCCTCTCTCTCTGCCCCTCCCCCACTTGCTCTCTCAAAATAAATAACCATTTTTTTTTTTTAAGTTACTTGACATCTCAGAGCATTGATCTCACCCATAACACAGAGACAGCACCATCATCCCTTCGGGGCTGTCGGAGGTTAGAGGAACTAGCCTACACAAAAGCCCATAGAACGTAGGTACTTAACACTTACCCCTCTTAATCCCAGTCCATCTTCCCCTTCAACTGCACACACCTCCACCTCATCCTCAAATCCTCACCAAGGCAGCAAAGAATCCTTCTAGAAACCTCCGGAAAACCTCTGTGTAGCCACCGTCTCTCCAGTCTGTCTGCACCCCAAACACCACCTCAACGTAACCTGAAACACCTGCCAAATACCGGATATTTCTCAGGGGCCGCATCAGTTGCAGAACTCGGCCACAACCTAGAACTGTGAGAAAAGATGGCCCGAGATGTCCCTACAAGATTCCTGCCCCACCTCTCAATTCTTCAGTTCCCTAATCGTCTGGGTCCTTGAGTCATCGGTGTCACATCACCTTACAGAAATGAATCCTGCTGGGGCGCTGGGTGGCTCAGTCGGTTAAGCATCCGACTTCAGGTCATGATCTCGTGGTTCGTGAGTTCGAGCCCTGCGTCAGGCTCTGTGCTGACCACTCTGAGCCTGGAGCCTGTTTCAGTGTCCCTGAAGACACTGAAGAGTGTCCCTCCCTCCCTCCCTCTCTCTGCCCTTCTCCCCACTTACAAGTGCTCACTCGCTCTCTCTCCCAAAAATAATCATTAAAAAAATTTTTTTAAATAGTGAATCCTACTTGTCTGAGTCTTGTTTTTGTTCCTTTTTCCCCCCCCTTCAATAAAATTCAGAGCCTTAATTCTTTATTAAAAATACTTTTGGTTCCGTCTTGATCCCACTCGTCATCATTAACATAAACAATGGGCACCTACCTGGCTGACTCAAGGGAATGAGCGACTCTTGATCTCGGGGTTGTCAGTTCAAGCCCCATGTGGGTGTAGAGATTACTCAAAACTAAAATCTTAGGGGCGCCTGGGTGGCTCCATCAGTTGAACTTCCAACTTCGGCTCAGGTCACGATTTCACTGTTCATGAGTTTGAGCTCCACGTAGGGCTCTGTGCCGACAGCTCAGAGCCTGGAGCCCGCTTCGGATTCTGTGTCTCCCTCTCTCTCTGCCCCTCCCCAGTTCACACTCTGTCTCTCTCTCAAAAATAAAGATTAAAAAAGAATTAAAAAAAAAAAAACTAAAATCTTAAAAAAAAAAGAAAAAAAGAAAAAGAAGAACCCATTTTTACATAATGAATTTTACATTTCTGCAGTGACCGTGGGTTTTTTTGTTTGTTTGTTTTTTGTTTTTAAGCTTCATGCTTATTCTCACATTTCCAATGGACCCTTTCCTGTCTTTTTGCAGTAAAGTTCAGAGGACTTTCCCTAGAACTGATTTTTCTTGCTTCTGGAACACACATCTGCTGTATTTATTGCACATTATTTATAATCCTCTTCTGCTTTCCTAGAAGATGAGCAATCGAATTACTATAGGAGGCCTTCTGGTCATGAAATGCCTTAAAATATATTCAAGGGGACCTGAGAATTATGATTTGAAGGAGAGATCATGAGAGTTACAGTAAAGAACTAATTGAGGAAGGCAGCTCAGTTTGCTAAGTTAGGCAAATGTCACTGGAGTAATCAAATCCTAGCTGGGAAATAATTAGATCTCCATCCCCCAATATCAAAGAAAGGAGTACTTACTATGTCTGGACATCCTACTTTGTATCTTACATGCACCACATCATTCTAGCCTCCTAAGAACTTTATGATCAAACTATTATTGCTACATCAATTTTACATATAAGGAAACTAAAGCCTTAAAAGGCAAAACAGGGGCACCTGGGTGGCTCGGTTGGTTAAGCATCTGACTTCAGCTCAGGTCATGATCTCGCTGTGTGAGTTCGAGCCCCGCGTTGGGCTCTGGGCTGACAGCTGGGAACCTGGAGCCTGCTTCAGATTCTGCGTCCTCCTCTCTCGCTGCCCCTCCCACATTCATGCTCTCTCTTCCTTTCAAAAAGAAATAAAAAACATTTAAAGAATTTTCAATAAAAAATAAAAAGCAAAACAACTTGCCTAGTGTCACAGAGCAAGTGAGTGATGGACCCAGGATTCAAAGCCAGACCAACCGGACTCCAAAACTCAAGCCCTTAAGCCTAACATATCCCTAGTTAATTCAAACCTTTTCATGAGGACATTCAGGAATGTCATGGAAATCTACTTAATGTTGTATACTAACAATAAGTCTCTCACTTGCAGAGAAAAATAATAACTTCTCTTTAGTTTATTACATGCAAGAGTCTATAAGGCAACTTTAGGCACCTGGAATGAATTCTAGATTGCCCTCAGGAGACAGTGATCAAGTGATGACACTGAATCCACTTGATGTGTTGAAAGTAATGCAAACATCTAACAGAGGACACTTTTGCAGCAAAATCCAGAAAGTTCTGGAGCGCCTGGGTGGCTCAGTCGGTTAAGCGGCCGACTTCGGCTCAGGTCATGATCTCACAGTCCGTGAGTTCAAGCCCCGCGTCGGGTTCTTAGCTGACAGCTCAGAGCCTGGAGACTGTTTCAGATTCTGTGTCTCCCTCTCTCTGACCCTCCCCCGTTCATGCTCTGTCTGTCTCAAAAATAAATAAACGTTAAAAAAAAATTTTTTTTTTAAAAATCCAGAAAGTTCTTTTCGTTATGTTCTTAAATGCCCCTTCCAGGAAAAAAAAGAAAAAAAAAAGTTGGTTTATGATCCACACCAAATGAAATGCTATGTAACAAATATCATGAGTTGTTCTCCAGGCAAAACAACCCCAACTTTTTTGCTGAATACACAATACTTTTTATTCATCTGAGGCAAGGCAAATGTGAGGTCAGGAGGCAATGGCAAGTCTAGCCCATGTGTCTAGTCTCCGCTAGGAATTCCAGAAGACAAGAAAAGAGGGTACCCAACAGCATCACGATCACAGGTGGGTCACAATCGGCCAGTTGGGAAATCCTTGCATCGGGCGTTCATCAAGGACATGGAAATGTAGGAACAATTTCGACTCCGTACCAATCCTTTTCTGTGCCTCTCTAAACCAAGAGTTCTATTGGAAAATGGCAGTAAGTATAGGACTCGTGTCTCATGGCCCATCTTGCAATAAAGTTTCTGCTTGGTAATAAAGTTCCTAAAGCGCCTTTATGGAAAATTTCCTTTGTCTGTTGCTTTTGTCTTCCTACTCTCAGCGGTGACATGTGGTGGCAGGGCCAACTGCACAGCTAACAAAAGCATCGCTTCTCAGGTGCTTGAGGGACTGGAGTGGTGTCCAGGCTGCTGGCGGGTTAAGGCGGCACAGTTCCAACACAGCCTCGAAAAATAACAATAATGGGACTTAGGTCTAGTGTCATTACACTTGATTAGCTGAGTGAGCTCATGAAAATCCATAATTAACTAGAAAAACAAGAAGACAGATGCTTTTGCCAGGAAATGGAGAGAACCTGGTCTTCTCTTCTTCCTAAGTAAGGGCTTGGCAATTGCACACCCTTTTCATATGCAAGGGGCAAACAGTATCCCCAGACAGGACTCCTCCTCTCTAGTCATTGCCTCTTTTCACTGGGGGGGGGGGGGGGGGGGGGAGAAGGAAACGTAGTTCCTTCAGATGTGTTGGAGCTCACAGACAAGTTGGTAATGACCCTGAAATACATCTCCAACAGCCCAGACCCACCCTTCACTCCCGTGTGAAGTTCCCTGAGCCCACTGGCTCTTAACCAGGGGTGTTTTGCCCCCTGAGGGGTATTTGACGATACCTAGAGACAGTTTTGATTGTTAGGACTAGAGACGGTGCTGCTGACATCTGGTGGGCAGAGGCCAGGGATGCTAACCATGCCAGCCAGGTACAGGATGGCCCCCCAGCAAAGAATCTGACCCAACAGGTCAATGGAGCCGATGTCACGTAGACAAAGTCAGCCTGCACCAAAGGCAAGTCCGGAGCAGGAACGTCCTCCGATGCAGAGCGACTGAGCCCCCTCAGTGGGGAGTCGGATCCTCAGGTCCCAGGTCGGCCCTGAGCAGAGCATATTGGCCACTCGGAGACACAGGAGGCACGAGTAGCTAGCAGGCAGTGGCCTGGCAGGGGTTCACACAGACCCTGAGGAAGCCGCCATTTAGGAGAGCTGGCATCAGCCCAAGAGAGCGTGCTTAACACAAGACCCACTCCTTATGATGGTATTCGTCATAGAGGCTGTGACCTCTCCTATGACATTCTGCTCAACTCCCAGGGAAAGTGGCTTTCCATCACATTCTTCCTCCAGCTTCTCATTTTCAGCTTAGGCCCTTAAAGAGCCAGGCAAGGTCAAGAAACCCCAGACTGAGTAACGGGAGGACAGGTTCCACACATGGATTTTTATACCACTTGTCACAAGTAACCTTTGACACCTAGATTTCCCTGGGCACTAAAATATGGTTGCTTCTAATCTTTGTCTCACCGGGACAGTTCAGAGAGAAGAAGAGAAAGACTTTCCAAAACCTCGTATTAATATATTAGGTTTAAGCACACAAAATGGCCATTTTTGTAGGACACAATAGCTTGACTATTGGCATTTTCATTTGGCTCAATGATTATACCAGTCAGCATTCTCCAGAGAAATAAATCCAACAGAATATGTAGAAAGAGATGGATTATGAGGAATGGGCTCATACAATCATGCAAGCTGGGAAGTCCCATGATTTGCCATCTGCCAGCTGGAGGCCCAAAAATGATGGCAACGTCGCTCTTGTCAAAGCCCAAAGGCCTGAGAGCCAGATGAGCCAATGGTGTAAGTCCTAGTCTGAAGGACCAAGACCCAGGAGCACTGGTGTCTAAGGCAGGAGAAGATAAATGTCCAAGCTCAAGTAGAGAGAGGGAATTCGCCCTTCCTCCCCCTTTGTGTCCTATTTGAGCCTTCACCAGATTAGGTGATGCCCACCCACACTGGTGGCGGTGGTCTACCTGATTGACTCAGCAAACTGCTGACTTCTTCTGGAAACACCCTCACGAGCCACATCTAGGAATAATGTTTTACTAGCTCTCTGGGCATCCCTTGGCCCAGTCAAACCAGCACATAAAGTTAACTCTCATGCTGGGTGCCTGGGGGGGCTCAGTTGATTGAGAGTCTGACTCTTGATTTCTGCTCAGGTCATGATCCCAGGGTCGTGGGATCAAGCCCCGCATATGGCTCCATGCTGAGTCTGGAGCCTGCTTAGGATGCTCTCTCTTTCTCTCTCCCTCCCTCCGCCCCTCTCCCCCATTTGTGCACTCTCTCTTAAAACCAAAACAAAACAAAGTTAACTATCGTGCTGATACTAGAGATATCTGGGAAATACCATGGGCTTTTGTGTTTCCCTAAACGCACAATCCATCCCGTCTGAATTCACAACCACCCTGTGAAAGAGATGTTAATTTAAGTAATGTTCTTTTTTTCATAAATGGGGAAACTGAGGCCCGGGAAGTCTCCGTAACTAGTTCGGTGCAGCAGTTAACAAGCGGTAGAACAGGGACTCAAATGCAGAAGACCCTAAATCGTCCCCACTGACTGCTCAGCCCTGAGCGAGAGCAGCATGCTGCCATCTGCCATTTGAGGAGACCACTGTACCCTGCGCGAGAAAGAAGTTTACAACCGTGGTGGGCATTAAAGTCCGGGTACGAGTTGGCTCTGTCCTCCCCCAAGAACCCTTTGCCAAGAGGGAAGCCGCGTCCAGGCCAGGCTCCCGCAAGGACTGCATTAGCTCAGAAGGAAAGGGAGCCCAAGCCTGGTCAGGAAAGCCCTCCGTGACCGGCACCAGCCGTCCTCCCAGCCTCGGGCCTCACGCGCTCCCCTCTCCGGCCTCCCCGGTCCCCAGAGGTGCACGCGGATCCTTAATGAGCTTGGGGTCCCACAGCAAGCGTCACGAGAGCAGGGCCCGGGCCTCTGATCGATGTGAGCAATATTGAGCCTTCCCCCAGCCCTACCGGTCGCTCTCCTCGTTCAGCAGTTCTGCAGTGTTATTTTTGGCGTGTCAAGTTAACAGAGCTCCCTGGAGTGATGTGGAAAGCGGAAAGTCACCAAAGGTGCACTGCTCAATTTGTAACCTGAGAGGGGCCTGCGGCTCCACGGTTTCGTGAGGGACACCACCGGGGGGGGCTGGACGGACAGCGTGCCACTGCTTCGCATCTGAACGAGGAGATACCGTGTGAGGCCGCTCCGTGTCTGGGAGGGAGCAAGGGAGGCCAGCACAATTCTCCTGCTGCCCCAATGATAAAATAAAGAGACGAGAAAATAAAAAAAGAGCACACGATCAAATAAAATGAAAACGAAGGTGGTATTCAGGAAGGAGAACTCAGCCAGGAAGTTTACGTTACAGTAAAAGAGGTGTTGGGAAATAAAAAATCATTCACTCTTAACGGATGTCAAACCTTTGGTTTCATATTTAAATAACCTCTACCCTAACATTCCTTCTGAAAAGCTGTCAGTATAATTAGAGCTGTAACAAAGGACATACGGGCTTACCCAGGAACAAAAAATTATGACAGGCCTGATCAAAATTACCCTATAAATATCACTTCACGGTTTTAACTACCACGTTTTAGTTCCAGGGCCATGAAGAGGAGTCCTATGCTACCAAAAGTAGGCAGCGAGTTGAACTTTGATTCATTCCTTCGATGGCAGTGACACGTACAGGTGTGCCCACTAGATGTCCCCTGTGATTAACGTATACGAGGTCCCTCGTAGGCATGGCCCATAAAGGCGAAAGGTATACTAAAAGGAAACGGGAGAGAATAAACAGAGAGACCGAGAAACTTTCCTCCACCTTCTGCCACTAACCCATGAACATGCAAGTTGAGGCTTCCCCAGGCACAGCGGTGGCACAGGCGGCCCCAGCCACAGAGGTGGCACGGGTTGGCGTAACTCTTGACCAAAGAAAGTCCTCTTGGTGGTACAATCCAACTGCTCAACAGTGTGCAGCATTCTGGCTTTGTATTCCTTGATAACTTTAGAAGGTGACAGCTGTTAACCGAACTTGGGAACTACACAAACAAACGCAAAGGCCATTTGGGGACAAAGGAAAAAAAAAAAAAAAGGGGAAGAGAAAGAAAAAAAAATCTAGTTACATCTGCCTTCTTGGAACAATAGATTGCCTAATGAACATTTTTCAAGTGATGATTTTTGTCATTTTTGATGCTATTTATTGAATGTCACTATGAAGATTGAAGTTACAAAGTAAAATGTTTCATGAAGGAGAGAAATGACATATTTCCATCATAAAACAAAATGAAGGGAGCCTCTATACCATTTACTAGGTTTTTCATATAAACATGAATCGTTTTACCTTGTTTCTGGACAAGGACACGGTCATAGATCACTTCTTCTAGAAGTGGGAACCAGAAGCTCTGAAATTTGTTCACTGATGCAGGAATTGATTTTGGTGGACTTCCCAGAGGAAAACAGGAAATTTTCATCTCCCTCTGTCCAGAGGGAGTAATGGTTAGACTCTTTCATAAAGGCTCGTGTTTAAAATATTCAATATTATTAACTAAATTGAGTGAGATGATTGTGAAAAAAAGCAAGACTTAGAGTTTCCAGAACAACTGGTTCAAAAAAAGTTGGAACCTAAAAGATCAATCCAGGTAATTTACTTTAAAAAAAAAAAAAAAGTTTATTTATGTTCAGAGAGAAAGAAAGAGAGAGAACGTGAGCAAGTGGGGGAGGGGCAGAAAGAGAAAGAACCCCAAGCAGACTCTGCACGGTCAGCACAGAGCCCAATGTGGGGCTCAAACCCACAAACCACGAGATCATGACCTGAGCCGAAGTCAGCCACTTAACCAACTGAGCCACCCAAGTGCCCCCAGGTAATTTACTTTTGAACAACGTTTTCCAGATTCATTTTGATTCTATAGAGACACATCATCTACTCAATTCCTCTTTGGTATGTGGAATCTGAGAAGCTAGAAGGGGAAACAGGTAGACAGGAAGTGTCCCCGAATCCATGGTCATGTACATTCAGCCTCATCATCAAGAGGTTGCTGCCGCTCCTGCCGGTTATCCTAAGGAACACCGGCTAAAGAGGTCGGGGGGTGGTGGGGATAAGAGGATGCAAGGTGGGATGGCACGAGGACATTCTCGGGGGCAGAAAGATCTTCAAGGTGCCAGAGGAGGTCTCGTCCAATCCCCCTCAGAAACTGCGGGAGCGGGGCACCTGGGTGGCTTCGTTGAGCGTCTGACTTTGGCTCAAGTCATGATCTCTCCGTTCTGGAGTTCGAGCCCCACATCGGGCTCACTGCCGTCCGTGCAAAGCCCACTTTGGATCCTCTGTTCCCCTCTCTCTCTGCCCCTCCTCTACTCACTCTTTCAAAAATAAAGAACATTTTTTAAAAAAAAATTACAGGAGGGTAGGATTCATGATCAATACATCACTATCAGCTGGAATCACCTTCAGGTTTTGCCTTTAGCACCACAGGGAACACAGCTGTTTTCCAAATGTCATCCAGGCTTTCCATCCGTCTACACCACTGAGGAATTACTAGTCCTTACCGCCCATCTGAATACACTATCTGTTCCCATCATTAATTGGCTTTTTGGTTACAAGAGCTAATAAAAAAAACCAGGCATCAAGTTTTTCTAAGCCAAGTCCCACTAATGTCTCATCAGAAGCTTTGTGACAAACACTGTGCCTGAGGTGCACTCTTTTTACAGTGAGACATCGGGAGGTTTTCGTTTTCCTGGAGTCCCCAGTGAAGCCATCTGAAAAGAGAAGAAGCTTGAGAAGGATGGTTCTGGGCTTTTCCTAGCTTCTCAGCCTCCACCGTCTTGGCACATCAGCAGACTAACCCATTCTGCAAATCCACCGGCAGAGATTTCAGACCTTCTGGGCTCCGTTCATATAATGAAAAGGACCTTTTGTAGCAGATGGCTTGAATTCCCCTGACTGCAACTTAAATGTATTCCCTCTTGTCCTCTCCCACTTAAGCACGAAGCCAAAAAGCCAGGAAATACAACCCGAACTGGCCACACTGCTAATCTGACCTTCGGTATTTCATTTGCAGGTTTCTGTCTGACTCTCAAATCTAACCGAGGGTGGGGGAGAGGCAAGCAGTAGATTAATAAGATTCACAGGGAAATAATGATTACCTAATTTAGCAGTGAAGGGAGAATGGGAGCAACCTTCAAATGTCATCATCGGAGGCAGTGTTGAAATGCCTCCTTTTTCTGACACAATTCTGTCAATTAGCTGAGCAGAGCAATTACCATTCCTTTCTCTTTTTTATTTGCAAAGCACCAAAACTTTCTAAGGATGATAAATGACTCCCTGGAAAATTCAATGCTAGTTCTGCTAAATTTGCACTTTCCGTATTGTAAGGGTCTGGGTGGACTTTTTCTCCCCCTAGTTATTTTTCATAATCAATGGGGCAAGCCGCTAAGAAAGCACCCTATGTAAAATTCAGCGATGGGGGCCTTCCAAGAAACCAGACACACTCAGATCTGTCCAAATGGCCAGCAAATGAATACATATCTCGGTGTAATTAGTACAGTCGAGGACATTGTTAGCCAAATGATGAAGTAAATTTCATTTTAATTGTTTTGAATCCCATCCCCATCCCCCTAAAAAGAAGAAAAGGCAGCGTATTCAGATTAGGACCTTTGAGAATTCTGGACTCATTAGCATTTCATATAACACCGCACAGAATTAAAGTGGGAAACCGATCCACGACGTCCCCCTAACTGCAGCATGTACATCATTAATGGCACATAATTAAGGAGGGGTCCGGGTCGGTCTCAGGTCTCAGTTGACAATGGCTCACAAACAGCATTTGCAGGCCAATATAACCGCCAGCTTACAGTGGCTAAACCTGTTCATTAAGAGAAAGACAAAGGAGACCTAATTTGGCTCCTGTGCTAGGATAGGCGGCAAAAGGAAGGGGGGCAGTCATGCGTTTCCAAGTCTCAGATGTTCCTGTAGCCTTGAGGGCTCCCCACAGCTATGCGACAGGAAGAAGCGGGAAGGAAAGGAGGAAAACCAGGTGTAGATTCAGGCCACGGGAGAAATAGGGAAGGGACAAGGAGAGACCAGGGAGACGGGTCTGCCCTCCCCAAGGCTGCCCAAGCCTCCCCAAGGCTGCCTCCCCAAGGCACAGCCTGCCCTCCCCAAGGCCGGGGCTCGGGTCAAAGAAAGAACTAACGAAAGAAAACTTCTTGGCAGAGGGGCCTGAGAGAGTTCCGCTTTGGAGACCCCACCCAGAAAAGCCCAACCGTAGCCTGGTTCCCCCCACTCTAATCTATCAGAAGAGGTCTGTTTCAGTTATCTGTTGCCATCTCACAAACCACCCAAAACTAAGTGGCTTAAAACAGCAACGGCTTGGGGGCACCTGGGTGGCTCAGTTGGTTAAGCACCTGACCCTTGATTTCAGCTCAGGTCATGATCTCACCGTTCGTGAGTTTGAGCCCCACATCCAGCTCTGTGCTGGCAGCATTCTCTCTCTTTCTGCTGGGCATTCTTTCTCTTTCTCCCTCTCTCTCTCTCTCTCTCTCTCTCTCTCTCTCTCTCTGCCCCTCCCCTGCTCATGCTGTCTCTGTCTCTCTGAAAATAAATAAATTTAATTTAAAAAATTATTTTAAAAAAAAAAAAGCAACGGCCTGTCCTTCTTCCTGGTTCTGTGGGTAGACAGGGTTCTGCTCCAGGCGCTGTGGCAGTGGTCACCTCTGTGGCTGCACCCAGATGGGAGCTTGGCTGCGCTGGAATTCTAGATGGCCCGTCATCACACACGGCGCCTCTGCATGATGAATGCAGTGGTCTCCCCGGGCCTCTTTACAGCCCGAAGCCAACTTCTAAGCCAACTTGACTTCCAAGCCCCAAAGTCAAGAGCTTCCCTATCCTCGGCTTGCTTTGTGTACCAGTGTCCCATTGGCCAGAATAAGTCACATGAGCAAGCCCAGGGACAATGTGGGAGGGGCCATCCATGGTGCGTGCCAAGATCCACGGTTTACTGCAGCACTCCAGCGAAGCACACGTGCACAGGCCTTCTCAGATCGAAGCCCCCTTCAGAGGCCTCCCCTCTGATTTCCGCTGAGGCCTGTGGAATGGACCTAACAGCCATGTGGCCGAAACGGTCAGATTCAAGGTTTGCTCCCACACACCCCCCCCACACACACACACAGACACACACGCACAGACACACACGCACACGCATACACGTGTCTCCGATGGTCTTCACTTTGGGAATGGTACCACAATCCATTCCACTGTGCACGGTAGAAACCTGAGATTTCCCCTTGAACTTCTCCCCTCCTTCTCGCCCCTACCTGGAGTCCATCACCAAATCCTGTCCATTTTGAACCCCGAATAGCTCCTGATCTGGTCACCTCTCACTAACTCCAGGCAGTTCTCCAGACAACCACAACGGCCTCCTAACTGGTCACCCCAAGGCACTGACCGTGCTGTAGCCAGAATGCACTTTGTGAAACACAAACCAGATCACGCCATGCCTGCCTGCCTCTCTCCTACTCTTGGTCCCTTCAAAGTCTTCCCGTCACTCAAGATAAGCGCCAAGGCCTTTGCATCACCTGCAGGGCCCTGGATGTTCTGGCTCCCCCCCCCCCCGCCACTCAGTCGCTCTCTTCCTGGCTCTCAGCCACACTGGCCTCCTCAGACATACCCATGTTCCCTCCCGCCACACAGCCGTGGCACTCCCCACATGGTCACTCCCAACCCCACAATCAAGTCTCAAGTATCCCTCGCTCAGGAAATCGCTCCCTGGCCTCCCAAACCAGCTGAAATCCCACTCACATGCTCTCTCCTTCCCTTAACCCCAGTTGTTCTTTACATCTGTGCGTATTAGTTACTAGAATTCGAGTCCCACGAGCACAGGAGCTGGGTTTGGCTTTGGTTACCTGGCATGGGTAATGTTAACAATAACTATTTATTGAACACTTACTATTTGCCAAGCACTATTTAGGTATGCAACAGTAAACAAGACGAGGTCCCTGTCCTCACAGAGCTTCCAACCCGGTTGGGGAAGGAGGAGGGGAAAAAAAAAAACCCACAAATATGCATACACGTTGCGATGCCTATTAGGGATACATACCAGGAAGAAAATTAGCAGAGTAAGGAGACAGAGGGGGACAGAGGAGATGCGGTTTTAGAGAAGATATCAGAACAGCTCTCTCTGAAGAGGTGACATTTGAGCAGAGAAGGGAGTAAAGTCTGGGAACAAGACATGGGACTATCTGGAAAGAAGTTCCAGGCAGAAGAAAGAGCAAATACAAGGGCCCTGAGGATGAAGGGTGTTCAACACGTATGAAGAGTAGTCAAGAGGCCAGACTGAGGGGAGGATGGTAAAAAATGAGGCTGGAGAGGTGCCTGAGTGGCTCAGCCAGTTACGTGACTGACTTTGGCTCGGGTCACGATCTCGCGGCTCATGGGTTCAAGTCCCACATCAGGCTCATCAGGCAGAGTCAACTTTGGATCCTCTGTTCCCCTCTCTCTGCCCCTCCCCAGCTCGCACTCTCTCTCAAAAATAAACAATATTTGTTTTCTTTAATTTTTAAGGAGGCTGGAGAAGTAGCCACGAGCCTTGCAAGCCACCACGAGTGTATTGGTTTCCGAGGGCTGCTCGAACAAACACCACAGACTAGGTGGCTTAATGTAAGAGGATTTCATTCTCTCACAGTTCAGGAAACCAGAACTCCAAAAGCAAGGCGTCAGTAGGGTTGGTCCTTAGGGGCTCTAGGGAGGATCTGCTCGGTTTGTCTCTCGCTTCTAGAGATTGCCAGTGGCTCGTGGTGCTCCTTGGCTCATACGCACCTCCCCCAACCCCCCCCCCCCCCACCCCACCAGTCTCTGTCCGCCTTTCTTCTGTATTAGGAGGCTCTTCTGTTCTTATAAGGACATCAGTCATACTGGATGAAGGGCCCACCCCACTCCACCGAGGCCTCACCTTAACTTTACCAATTACATCCGGCAACGACCCTGCTTTCAAAGAAGTTCTCACCCTGAGGTTCAGGGAAGGACATCAATTTGGGGAGGACGCCATTCAACCTAGTACAAGCAGGACTTGGGGTTTTAGTCGAAGCATGTGACAGCAACGAAGGAACAAAGGAGCAGGCAAACGCACGAGTGCAGGAGTAAGCGGTAAACCACCCCGTCACCCGCCGAGGCCACCAGCTGGGCCTTTGTGAGTCACCGACGGACACCGCTCTGTGAAGAAGAAAGGCTTCTGCTACGTTGGCTCTCTGACCTCCCCCTCGGAATGGATATTCAAACTATCCTAGTTTTTCAGAACCTTCCAGAAAGCGGGAAATGTCTGCTTTCCCGAGTCAAAAGGCAACAACGTTCACAGTGGTGAGCTTCCGGATTCCACGGAGGGGGATTTGGGGAGCACACGGTATTTCTGACGGGGGGGCCTCCTCCCCCGCCTTGTCCCTCGCACCCCCAAAGTCAGTTCTCCCAGCGCTCGGTGTTTTTTTTCTTCTTTTCTAATTAGACCCGACTTCGGGTCCATCCAACATAATGACAAGTTCCCAGAAAGGGCCAATCTTCTTTCCCCCGCTCACCCCTCATTATAAGTCTCAGCTGATAAGCTGCTGAGGCCTGACACTGCACATTTATTTCGAATTGCAAACACCTGTGCACTAGAAAACCAGGCCAGCAGAAAGCCTTCCTCCTCGCCCCCGCTCCCTCCCGGCGGCCTCCACTCTCAGGGGCGGCCTGTCCTCCTGTCCCCCTCGCAGCCCGAGCGGGAAGCCAGAAGTCACAGTGATTCGTGCCCCTCATGACGGCCAGCCTCCCCCACCCCCGCACCTGGGACGACCTCATTCAGCTTCCCTGTCAGTTCAGTCCCGTCCCCTGCCAGGGCGCCGTCGCACCAAGGGTTAAAGAAATAATTATTGTGGGGCCAGGAGACTTGGTAAATAGCGTTAGCCTAAGGAGGGAGCAGATTTCCCGAGCCCAGCTGAGAAATACAATTAAGTTGTAATATTTTGTCAGGGCTTTTTCCTCCTCCTTACTGTTTATCAGTGTTAAGAGACAATTTATACGTTGCAATTCTCTGGGATGGCGAGTGTACCTCACAGCAGGCAGGTAAGATTAAACTGTCTGTCACAAGGCACTGCCCTTCCCGTTTTGCCACATAGACACAGCTGGGGACAGGAGAGCCTCCCTCGCTGGAGAATCTGCCGACTTGCAAGTCCAGCAACCGGAGTAGGGCCCACCATCGCCTCCTCTGCCGTCACTATGGTCTGGAAACCGGAATCAGGATCCCCGACCCACCCCCCACCCCCAAACACACACACACACACACACACACGCGCGCGCGTGCAATCGTCACCTTACGCACTGGGAGGGAGCAGCCTGTGGTCCCTCTTCACAGAGTGAGATCTCTTAACTTTACTCCCAAGAGTCTCCAGTTCCCCAACAAGTCAAAAGTGAGGCCCATGGGGGGCGGGGGGGAACTCCCTTCCCGTAGGGAAATCTGTGACTAAGCTGAAGGCACCATGATTAATTCATTTCCTCACACGACCTCATGTGAGGAACACACTCAGATGAGAGAGCGCATCTCAGAGGGGACACATTTAGCCTGTGTCAAAATCCAGTCAGCCTTGGGTTTCTGTCGTAAAGGGTTTCGTCACATCGAATAACTGAAAATCTGTTGACTCTCCTGATCTCCCTAGGTCTCATTCACTTCAAATTGAACGCTTGTGTCCACAAAAAGACTTGTACGTGAATGTTGATGACAGCTTTATTCAAAACAGCCAAAAGCTAGAAACAGCCCAAGTGCCCATCAGCAGAAGAAGGGATAGACACACCGATACTCACACGATGGAATACTGTCCATCAGTGAAACGGGACAGGATACGGATACATGCAGCATCGATGGTCTCACAGATGTTGTGTTGAGTGAAAGACCAAAAACATATTCGATACCATTTCTCTGAAGCGTGAGATCAGCCAAAACTGATTTTGGTAACAAGTCAGAATAGTGGTTATCTACGGCAGAGGGTGACAGGGGTGGGGAAGATTGACCAGAAGGGCGTTTTCTGGGATGACGGAAATGTTCCGGTGGCCGCATGGGTATCTACACTTGCAAAAAAGTCATCCCGTTGTCCTCTTAAGATTTGTTCGTTTTACCATATGCAAATTGAATCTCAATAAAGAACTTCTAAAATTCAAGCATGATGTCATTTAATTTAAATTATATCCTCCCCTCCAACCTACCAAACTGTCCCAAGCCTCCAGCAGTCTGCTCAAAATAAATTCTCTCAACACCCTGGGACCGTTGGCTCTTCTACCAGACTGTGAACTCCCAGCTCTTTATGGGGACCTCGGAAGTTTGCTGGACGGATGGACGGGTGCACGAGCGCATTACGACCTCTAACACACGGAAAGAGAATGAGCTGTCCCACAAAGCTCTAACGCTCTCCCAGAAGAGAGACCAGATCTGTGTCCATTCAACTAGCCACAACACGCAGCTGGGAGATGACCAGCCAGAGTCAGGCTAGGTGATCAAAGGGCAGACTTAGGTTAATGGGTCCATGTTTAGAAGATGCAGGAGGGTCAGTAATGTATCCTGCAGACAGAGAGGGCATTTTAATACTGAAAATCGAAGGAAGCCACCCCATACCATTCACATAGAGTCTCATTCAGGGTAACTTACTGACCGGGGGGATCGGGCAGATGGACTGACGCTCCAGGGTCCTAAGCAGCTCTACTGCGTAGCTCTCCTGATGCCCCTTTCCTCTGCCCATCCTCTGCGGCTACGCAAACCTTAACCCCCAGCTTTTATGGAGTGAGGGGCATGGTGGTGAGATCACAAGCTAGTTAGTTACCTAAAGTGGTACCACCTGTGCGCCAAAGGCGCTCTACTAGTTATCTAGAATGATTCCACCTGTGTGCGGGAGGGGAGCCCAAGATGGAGGGCGGAAGACGGAGTCAGTGTTGTTAGCACTCCTACAGTCCACAAGGTGATGAAACCATAACTCGCTCCATTCTTCTGAGCCACCAGGAAACCGCGTCTATAAGCTGTGATGACAGAAACGCACCAACTTGAAAAATCCAGACTTGGTCCGGAAACAACTTGCACGCATCTCAAAAATCGTTACTGCTGCCTAGTTCAAGATTTTCTTACTTGCTAAATGGCTACAAGGAGCAGGAAGTGCACCAAATTAGCTAAGGAGATGGCAGGCTGGGAAAGCAACTTTCATAGGCAATTCATGTCTGAGCATCTAGCAAATGCAGTTTATCTTTGGGTCTCCATCGTTGGGAGTATCTTGTTTAGGCTGAAAATTGCCCAGGTCAGATCCACGTTTTTGCTTTGTACCAGATTTGGAGTCTTTAATCCTTTTAACTCTGAATATATGCACAGGATTCTTTCCTCTGAGGAACAGGAAAAAAAAAGTCTTGGCTATAAAATGTATTCTTCATTACTTTACAGAAGGAGAGAGAGACAGAGATCCCAAGGGAAGGGGCAAAGGGGAGACTACTCCCTTGCTTTAAACAGGGGTTCTTTTAACCTTCCACAGTGGAGTTGAGACGGAACAAAGTTTACACATGTGGAAATGTTAAGAGATCTTAGTTAATTGTTTAAAGTGCTGAGGTAATACAAAGATAAAATAAAAAACATTTTATTTTTTTAATGTTTAGTTTTTGAGAGACAGAGAGAGACCGAGCGTGAGCCAGGGAGGGGCAGAGAGAGGGAGACACAGAATCCGAAGCGGGCTCCAGGCTCTGAGCTGTCAGCACAGAGCCCGACACGGGGCTCGAACTCACAAACCCTTGAGATCATGACCTCAGCTGAAGTCAGACGCTCAACCAACTGAGCCACCCAGGAGCCCCGAAAAATATTTTATTTTTTACAGATTAATTCTGAACCAAATTGGCCACCCATTTCTTTTTAAGTACTGGGCCTCTGATATTTTGGACACAACCGGCTAGGCTTTCAGAAATGAAGATGATGTTGATCTTTAAGGCAACTAAGCTGTGCAGCCATAATGGATTCTATAGCTTCCAGAGGCCTGACCCTGGTGAGCCACTGCCTGTGTTGACAAAGCTACCCTATGCAGGGTACTATCCTCAGACAGCCAGGACTCCCGACCTGCAAGGACGGAAGTCAGTCAGGCGACTGATGTTAGCGATCCCCATTGACGAGCCCCCGCATGCACACACACATGCCCTCGGCACTCCTGCCCAGCCCCCGTCCCATCACCAGGAACCAGAAAGCTCCCACCAAGAGCTCCCACCAACCCTTGGTCTGGACACCCCACAGACAGCTTAGGTAAGACCTCTGAAGTGTGCATCCCTCCATCCGTAGATCCAGTTTCCCACACAGCCTTCCTGCCCGGGACCCAGAGAACATCTGGTGGGGGGGCCGCTGGTGACACAGGCCTCTCCCGTTGCTTTTTCCCAATTTTGCAAGCTTCTGACAGGCACAGCTGCAGAGTGCCTGCTTGGCCTGCTTCACTCTTGTCTACTTTAGAAACAAATCCCACCCTCTGCCATTTGTCGTATTCCCACAGGGGATATGAGGGTGTGGCCCACAATTGGCGCCTGAGACAACCATGGGTTTGCCTGCAGCAGCTGGGTTGGCGAAGGAACAGAGCCAAACTGGACGTTGGGGCCAGCCAGTCTGGCTCCGGGTAGAGCCGCTCCCCTTTGCAATGAGCTGAGCAGTCAGGACGCCACAGGAGAACTGGCCCCGTGCAGCAGGGACAACAGGAAGGGAAACACCAGGTAGCCCCCATGAGAACAGAAGCCCAGCCTCAAAGACGGCGAGTGGCAAGACCCGCTCCAGATTGTGGGTCCTGACGCCGGGACTTCAGCTCTGGCACTCACTGGCCGGGTCACACGTAGGAGACTGTGCTGCTTTGGGCCTCAGTTGACCCGTCTGTAGAGTACAGACGATAATGGTCCCAACCATAGGCTTGTCTTGAGGGCTCAAGGGGTAATGTGTGGAAGGCCCAGAGCATCACGCTTAGTGCGTGATAAGTACTCAGAAGTACATCACAGATTCACGCAAAGATAAAAATGGGCTTCGACGGGATTTGCAGGGCTGCTGTGAGCCCAGAACTACCACATATCAGCTACTGATATGGTTTCCCAGAGAAAAGGCATCCTTCCCATCTGTGGGCTCTTCTGTTCGCACTTTCTGAGGGCAGCAAGTTGGACCCTCCTCGGGCTCAGAGCTGGGTCAGGATGTCCGGGGTCATCACTAGCAACATCTCTTGGGAACAGGGAGGAGGGAGACGTGGGGAACTGCTGTTAACCACCCTACTACCCGCCATCACCACATTCTCACTCAGAACCACCTACTGGCCTGCCATTCAGGGCTCAAGACTCCCCTCCTGGAGAAAGCCCCAGGTTCAGGTCTGCCCTCGGACGCCGGGCCAGCCTCCTCAGTGGCGTTCTCTGCCTGCCCCTGCCCCACCACCAGCCCACCCTTGGGGCCTCGTACACGCACAGCCCAGGGAAGTGATGCCTCTGTAGGCAGGACACCTGACAGTTTCCAAGCCCTCAGTCAGCGCCCTTTGATGGGATCGATTCTGTTTTAATTCAAAATGGAGCCAAGAGAGCCATGAAATCCCCCCAGCCCACCTCTTTCTTCTGCACAAGGGTCCTACCAGGAAAAGCACATCTTGTTCTCAACCTGAAAAGATCTAGTGTTGGATCCTGGAAGCTCACGGGCCTGAGAAGATCTGAAGATGGCAAGAGGGAGAGAAATGGTGGCACACGGCAGGTTTGCGGTGGGAAACCGAGTCTGGAGTGTGAAGCAGAACAGGAAAAGGAACTGGGGGGGGAGGGGGCTCGGGGGGGCAGGGAGGGTGAGAAGTCTAGGGGCCCAGGACGGGCCAGGGAAGGGAGACAGGAAGATAAACGTTAGATGGAAAAGCCCGAACCTCCATCTCACATTCCTTGTCTGAAAAGTGGGGTGCTGGCCCGCCGCCCCATCCTGATCTTGGCAGGGAGCACTTCCGAAGCAAGCCATTCCATAGGGGGGGCTGTAACACTGACCGCCCGTCGCCAGGCCTCCTCCCGGTCCCTACTCTCTTAATCACCTAAAGCAGGGTCGTTTTGTTTCCCAGAAAAGCCCCTTCTGAGTGCTCTCAGTGTTCAAGGATTGATGGCATGCCTTCAGGTTTTCATCCGTAAAGGAACATTTGTGAACGGCAGATAACATAAAAAGGGGAAATCCTGAAGGCAGAGATTAAGAGGGAATAAAGGGAGGTGAGTGAGTGAAACAGCTCCTCAGTCCTAGTTTCTTTAATTAACTAGTTTCTTCAATTAACATTTGGGTGGTTGAAACTTCCCCCAAATGCCCAGAACACTTGTTCCTTAGGATCCACACACTTATGCCCCCTACAACCCGGGAAGTGGCACCCCGTGCAGAGGGTGCTGGAACGTGCCAGAAGGTGCTGGAAGGTGGGCGCAGCCCCTGTTGACTGCAAGGCACCAAGATGCCTGGAGGATCCTCAAGCTTTTCGCTTCCCATCTTCATGATCCTGCTTAACGGAATTATCCAGGCGCACCCCACGCCGCGTCCGCACCTTCATCCTCAGAGCCCGTCACTGGGTACACACCTCTGAGCTCAGGGAGTTCTCATGCACCGTTTTGGAAAAGGGGGCTCGTGAATTCAATTTCACACGCCCCAACAGGGTACCGATGTAACAGGTGTGGTTATCTAGTTAACCCAGCAACTTACAGCCCGTCTCTGTTATGACTGCAGAAGCGTTGCAAAGAGCAGAGACGGTGAACAACCACGTAATCTGAAAACACAGCAGAAGGGGGGCAAAGGGAGAGAGACACACATCGCAGTCCGGAGGCATTTGGTGCAAACCTGAGTGCCGTTCCTCACAACGTCTCCGGAGCGAAGCTACCAGGGCTGGTGCTGAACCGCCAAACGAGACAAGCCCCATCGCACTCATGCCGTAGGTGATGGATTGGGTACACCTGCAAGTCCTCATTTACGTCTCAAAATCTTCCTCAAAAATTAGTGGTTTTCCATTTCTTTTTTTTTTTTTTTTTTAATTTTTTTTAATTTATTTTTGGGACAGAGAGAGACAGAGCATGAACAGGGGAGGGGCAGAGAGAGAGGGAGACACAGAATCGGAAGCAGGCTCCAGGCTCCAAGCTGTCAGCACAGAGCCCGACGCGGGGCTCGAACTCACGGACCGCGAGATCGTGACCTGGCTGAAGTCGGACGCCTAACCGACTGCGCCACCCAGGCGCCCCGCGGTGGTTTTCCATTTCTTGGCATCGATTAATAATGACTTCATTCTCAAAAAAAAAAAAAAAAAAAAAGGCACACAGCGTGATAAAACACTTCCATTTTTAAGAGACAAAAAGTGTTAAACCTCAGTCCTCCAGAAACAGCCTGTGAAAGCCCAAGATAAACCCAGTGTTAACATCTAGGAAAGATGGCACCCGGCTGGCTCAGTCAGTGGAGTGATCCCCGGGGCATGAGTTTGAGCCCTATGTTGGGCGTACAGCCTACTTAATTAAAAAAAAAAAAAAAAAAAAAAAAAAAGTTTGTCTGTTTGTTTTTCAAATCCAGGTAGGAAAGGCTCTCTCAAATCCCGTGGGCTCTTACTTGATGCAGGATTTTAACCACCATAGCTATTATGCCTTCTTAGACTAGATTATAGCAGACAGACTGGAGGGTCCTTGTAAAGGCAGGGACAGATACAATAAATACACGGAAGGGAGGGTGCATTACACATGCTGCATCACGATAGTCATAATAATGACCTTAGGTCAGCACAAACAGGGTGAATTTAAATAATCTGAGATAGAGGCAAGTGGGGAATAGAGACGAACGAGGTTGGTCATGAACTGGTCACCATTGTTGAGACTGGCTGTTGGGTCCATAGGGTTTATTTCAGGATCCTCTCACTTTTGTATATGCTTGCAATTTTCCATAATAAAGAAAGATATTTTAAGGCTGCATTGATCTTAGAGTACTCTACTTGGAAAAGGTGGAAATCACATCATGCATTTTAAAACCCATTTCTTTCCAAAACAATGCAGCTAAAATGTGAAATATGAAGGTACTTTAAAGGATGTACTCTAGAAAATACACATGTATCTAAAAATACCTCATTTCTTGGCAGTAATCTCTTTATGTGGGAGGGGGAGAGAAGCGAATGTGTGTGTCACACTCTCTCTTTCCCTCTGCCAGATCCCCAATCTGTTCTTTCTGCACTGATAACCTCTCTCTCTCCACGTGACCATGTCCGGTGAAGAAGCTGGGCTTGTGCCAGATCCCGCCTGAGAGAGACACGGCGCCCGTCACCCCAGGCTGCTCACAGGTGCCTGAAACCAGGATTTCTATCTGCTGCTGGGCGCCCGCGTAGCCTAGCGAGGGCCAAGCTGGATTCAGTTTCCGAGGTTTGGGCTCAGGCTCGCGTGCATCACCACCGGCCTCCTCCCGGAGCCTGAAGGGTTTCACCTTCCCCCCTGGGGGTTGGCCATTCCAGAACATCCGTGCTGGAGAGAGCAGTGCCCTCTGTGAGACCAAAAAGAAATTGGGTTTTCAGGAAATACAGGCAACCCACTCTGAGGAGGGGGGCATCCAGTCATTCATTCCAAAACACATTAATTTATTCTTCGTTTGTTCACATCAATGCTGTGTCGGTGGTTTGATCTCAACAGCCCAGGGCTGAGGAGAGCAGCCAGGCTTGGCATTCCAGGGGGTGCCCTCTGGTGGCTCCACATTATTTCCTGTTTGTGAACACTTCGAGCTGGCAGCCTTCTCTGTCTGCTACTGTCAAGGACCATTTGAGGTCATTATTCTTGAGGAAACAGAGCATCAAGATGGCTAACGACTTACGGACAGTCACTCAAGGCAGTAGCGCGGCCGTCCACTACTTTTACAGCAGCCCCCGTCCCACCAAATGGCACCAGCTGCCAGTTTATTACTCACAACGAACCTGGGCCCTAGCCCAGAAGTGCCCTTTCCACCGCCCCCGCATCCAATACGGTCCATCTGAATTCCTAAATATCTCCCAGATCCATCCAACACTCCACTTCCGTTTGCCATAACGCATCCGCTCTCGTTTCCTTAGGCTTAGCGGTACCCGTGAGGAAGTTCAAAACGAGGCCAAGGAAGGCAGGAAGCATCTCTGCACCCCGGAAGGAAGACGTGTCGTCCTTGCAGGAGGCACTTGGCGTCATGGGATGTCAAATTGTTCCTGTGTCTCAGCATCTGGCTCGACCCATCCCCCAGATATGGAGCCAGTTGGACCCAGAATTCATGAGGAGCATTCGCTTGCGGGGTTGTCCCTGAAAGCCACTCAAAGTGGGGAGCAGAAAGTCAGAAGTTTGATCCAAAGGAGAATGGGAAGGGAGTCGGGGGACCCAGGTAAGAACTTCTCAAAGGGTTGCTAGGAGAAAAACCTAATGGGTGCATCTTCCAGGAAGATAGGCTGGCTTCGTGTGAAACTCATTCTAACCCTTAAGAGACTCAAAGAGGAGGCAAAAGCAGATTTTGGCCATGGTGTTCTTCCAAATTGGACTTAAAAGGCCTTTAGCTGGAACACACCATCGTCATTTCTCCAAGGCCCCACCACACCTAGAGCATGGCATGTGGCCCAGGCCACATATTTCTGCCACTTTCTGAACCCTCAGGGAGTTGAAGTGTTTCACCCTCGTGACCTGAGCATAGATGGCAGCAGAAAGCGCCAGGGGAGCATCCCATATAGCTTTTCTTCCTGGAGCCCGAGGTGCCCACACAGAGGCCACCACGTGGACAGGGGCAGTTCGCCCACCAACCGTGCTCCAGCCTGGGCTTCCTTGCCACCGAGGGCAGAGCAGCCCAAGTGAAAGGGCAACTGAGGATTCCGGCTGCAACCGACCACCCCCGGGCTCGCTCCACAGGAGATGCCACTACCAGCGGACCTCACGGGGCAGGAGGCCATGGTCAAGTCCTCCCCATCCCAAATGGAGTCCCTCACACCCTGTGAGACTCTTGCATTTCCGTCTCCCAACTTTATAAAGAATGGGGCTCTATCCAATTATGTTTTTGTTTTTGAAACCCTTTTCAGAAATCTCAACTATCCAGAAGTCCTGATAAAACAAACCTATTCCTGGTGGCCCTGGAGGAGTTAGCGACGCCTCGGCAGGCAGAAGTGTGGCTATCTTGGAAGCCCAGAGGAACCATCACAGACTTGAGCACCAGAAGGAAGATTTCATATCATCCATAATGAAACTGAAGTCAAGGACAGTTAAGTGACTTTCGCAAGGTCACGCATCTTTTTTACAGCAGACCAGAACTAGAGAGTATGTCTTCTTATGGAACAAGCCTGGAGCTCTCTCCCCAGGCATCACGTTCTCGTCCTAACCTTAACAGCACGCTCGCCTCTCAAGGAGGGTCATAGCTTTGCATGGATGGTCTGAGACAGGCACAGAAGTATGAGTCTAACTAATGATAGCATAACTGTGCATAAGTGAATCATGCTCTGTTAAGAATGTTAAAAGGGCAGGAAAATTATTTGGCGAATTATACATGATCATCATATGTCATCATACTTTCCAAGGAAAGTTAGTTCCAAAAATATCCACCTATAATTATTTGGCAAGTTATTTGCAAATTATATATAATGGTCATATGTCATCATACTTTCCAAGGGAAGTTAGTTCCAAAAATATCCACCTATGATTTCAATTACATGCAACTTGCACAGATAGAATCATAAAGCTTTATGCCAGCTGTATGAATTAGCATAGGCCCCCCCGGCCTGGAAGAAATTAAGCAAATTTAAAAACAATCAGTTTCTCAAAAGAATGCATTCAGGTAAAAACAAACAAATAACAACTCCCTCATACTCTGCAATGGACTATATGCAAAAATAGTCATGAATTTAAAAAAAATAGTCGCAAATTCTTTGCTATATGATTTCAAGTTTCTTCCCATCAAGAGGTGGTACCTTCTGTCCCCCTCCTCGAATCTGGACTTGTCTCGAAATTGGTTTTGGCCAACAGGACATTGACAACCAGCATTAGGTAAGCAGAAGCTTGAAAAGACTTGCACGTTGGGGCTTGCCCTCGTGCTACACAAGGAACCTAGTGGCCACACCACCATATGAATGAGCCCAAGCAAACATCCTGGAATACAAGAACCCACATGCCCCAGCTGACAGCCGGCCAACTCACTCAGCCCGTGTGAGTGAGCCCATGCTAAATCCGTCTCAAGCCAACCCACTAACTGCCCACACACTATGCGAAAGCCCAGCTGAGATCAGTCATACGGTCCCACATCAGGAGCATCAGGAGCCATTAAATTTTGAGATGGTTCGTTGCCAGATTCATTCTCCAGCATTACGATACCCTCATGTTATCAAAGCCCAATAACGTCATGAATATGTTTCACTTTGTTGCAGGGAAGCAAAATCTCTGTTGAGTGGGCCAGCAAAAATTTGGATGTGGGACTGATAAATAATTTCTTGAGTTTTCTCCCACATCAGCCCAAGGAGCCCCATGGCAGAAGGCCTCCCGTTTATTTTTGTTTGCTGATAACAATGACTGCACTGTGGCTGAACCCTCAATGTGAGTATCAGAAATCAGTAATCAATATCAGAGTTAATCTGATGTCCCCCTGGGGATCCCGAACCGGAACAAAAGCAACAGAGATCAGATTACACGGTACCCACCGCTTGGTGTCTGTTTTCTCCAGCTCTGTCCCTTATGCGCTGAGCCTATCAAGCCACAGGATGGGCTTTGCTCTCCTTGGAGTTTCAAATCCCAGATGTGCCAACCATGGCAACAACAGCTGTTCACTTGATCTGTTAGGAACCACGCTCTTTCATTGTCCTCGGTTAACCATTCACGCCTGCGTTCATCTGTTTGCTCCTTTGTTCATTCATTGCTATCACACACTTAGAATAAAACTTGAAGCTCTCCTCACGGCATTCGAGGCTTCTGGCTACTTCTCCAGCCTCATTTCTTAGCATCCTCCCCTCAGTCTGGCCTCTGGACTGCTCTTCATATGCACCAAACATCCTTGGACCTCAGGCCTTTGCACTTGCTAGGATGATTTATCTGCCTCATGTGTTTCCCGCCACCCCCGCCCCCCAGCAGACCAGCCTGGGCTTGCTTACATGCTGCCTCATAGACTCTACCTCTTGACGGAACAGGTGTCAAGGTCACAGAGGAAAGAGGTGGGCAAGGGAGCAAGGGAGGGAGAAGAACTATGGCCATCTTTGTAACCTATCACATTAGCTTCGCTTTGCTTTCCCACAAGGAGGCCAATAAGAAATCTCCCAGGGTGGGAGATGGGCTTTTCTTTACAGGTCTTCTTACGTCTTTCGGATTTGGAACCCATTGGGCAATAAATAAACAATTTCAACCAAATCTTGTTTGAAATGCCTAGGAAGAAGGTGGAAGAACTTTTAGCTAAAGAAAATCTGAGGGTTTGTGATCCCTGTACCAGGAGAGACAGATAACCACATGTTGGCTGGGTCTGTGTTCCCAACGGTCCAGTGTGTTAACGTCTTTGTATGTTGGTTCTTCCTAAAATTCGGTGTGTCCTTAAAGTGTGAGGTGGCTGCAGGGTCACCCCGGGGGGGGCTTGGGTGATGCTCTGCACGTGTGCTCTGAGATCACACTTTGTGGTTTCAGATGCTGCTGGTACCATGTCCGTACATCCTCAGGCAACCCGGATTCATTCTATTTACGTCCCGGCTTCGTCCTCCGTAAAATGAAGATAATAGCATCTATGCTGCAGGGTTTGGGCAAGAATTCGAGGAAATATATATACAGAATCTATATTAGCACATAGCATAACAGGTGCAACAGGTGGTGAGTATCTCCAGAAGTAGAAACTTGTGTTCCCTTTCTGCAAGCCCTTTCCTACCTTGCTTTCGAAACAAGCCCTTTCAGATCAGATCACCGGCTAGTGCTCCCACAGGCATCCCCGCTTGTCAACCCTTCAAAAAGACATGACAATCTTATTGGTTATGATTTTCCAAAACCCAGGTCTACTTAAGGTAAACGATGCCAGCATTAATCACTGCCACTCAGAAAGCAAAGCTATCTCCCCATCCATTAAATACGCCATCAAAAGACAGTGGGCATTTTTTTTTTTTTATATGCCTCTGGATGAGTCAGGCCTTCAGTAACCCACAGAGAAGTAACCTCTTTCCAAGTGAAGTGTGGGGTTTGGAGGAAATTCAGAAATTGGATGGCTAATAAGAGAACCGTATGAAGCCGCTGGCTCCGAGTGGGGTGGGGGTGGGGGGTGGCTCCTGTTAACCCCAGAGAAATGAGACTCAGGTAGACAAGATGCCTCCTGGGATTTGGATGGATAACTGGGACGGATCAAGTGGATTATCAAGGCTTTAACTAGGCTGATTGCGTCCTTACCAGCTTAATCACAAAGGCACTTCTCCGGAAGGAGAGGGCTCCACCCTTGCTGGGAGCTTAGAAACAAAGCTTCTGGAACCCAACCAGCGGGGTCAACATGGCCCCGGGAAGCCAAGCCGTGGCTAGCTGCACGGGGGCCTGCCCGGCGGCTGAAGGCTGAAGACAATTGCTTTCCAAAGACAAGCGCCAGCTACACTTGCTCACACACACAGATTTATTACCCAAACATTGTCTGGAAGCAAAATTTTATGTCTTTGACAAAGAAAGAGCACTTTGAACTGGGGATTTACAACGACCAAGGAACAACAGAAAGATCCAGTCCTTTGCATCCAAGCAGTGCAGCAGTCTGAGAAATGATTATCACTGCATTCCTTGAGGGCATTCATCAGAATTACAATGAGAAACTGGAAACTTCCACTGTGGAAGGGCCAGGGCTGGCAGAAGGGCGAAGAGGGCTGAAGTGCTCCTCCAGATTTCTTGGCCGTTCTCCCCTCCCAGCTAACCTGCGCTGTGACTCACCTGTACCGTTCGGTCTCCGGCATCCCACAACCCCCCAACCCTGACATCAAAAGCTAACCCTAGCAAATGATCTACTCCAGAGGATGGCTAACTTCCTGTAAAGGGCCAGCTAGCAAATATTTTAGGCTTTACAGGCCATGCAGTCTCTATTACAAAGATTCAGTTCTGCCACTGTCGTGCAAAAGTTACCGAAGACAATATGTAAGTAAACAGCATAATACTGAGGAGGCCACCTGTTGGGATGAGCATCGGGCGTTGTATGGAAACCAATTTGACAATAAATTATATTAAAAAATGTAAAACATAAATAAATAAATAAACAGCATCATTACGTTCCGGGAACGCTTCTATCTAAGGACACAGAAATTTGGATTTCATATCATTTCCGTGTGTCATGAAATATTCTTCTTATTTGGATTTTTTTTCCCCCAACCATTTAAAAATGTAAAAACCATTCTTAGAAACAGGTTGGAAGGCAGAACATGGCCCTGGATCACTGAGAATCCTGATCTAATCCATTCACGCGCCCTGCGGAGTAAACAACACTAAGGTTGAAAAGATTACCTCTCCCAGGGTGACTTACATGTAAGGGAGTCAGTGGAATCCATTCTTTCAGTAACTTTGAAATGGAGCACCTTCTAAGTGCCAAGTATCATGCCACACACTAGAGATATACTGGGTGGCCGCTCAGCAGCCTGGTCTCTGAATCCCTGCAGCTGAAGGCTTAGCGGGAAATGTCCCTAATGGTACTAGGTAAATGACATATCTGAGAGAGGGAGAGCCTATCTTGGCATGACCAGGAAGTTCCCCAGGGTGCCAAACCCACACCCCTGTGCCCAAAATGGCCCTCTGACGAGCCCAAAGGCAGATCCGGTCGCGACACAGCCCTGACATGCCACGTCTTCTGGCTCCAGGATCCCCCGAACAAGCCACGTCTGCTTTCTCCCTGCACCGCTGTTAGATTCCAGGCTGGCTTTAACTGTATCTTAGAAAGACAGATGCTTTTTGTTTGGGGGTTGGAATGCAGCAGAGAGGTGAAGGGACCAAGCCAGTGAAATAATCGAATGATATTAAAGCTCAAGCCACAGAGTTATGACGGGATTAACATCTGTTCCCAGGCAAATTTACCGGTGATAATTCAGAACTTTTCATTTTCAAAGCAACAAGACTCATTTACGCAGAGCGTTTGAAAATTCTGTTGTTCTATCTCCCCAGCCTGTGAAGGGCACAGAACGAAATCTGCACTTGCTTATTTTGTATCTAAGCAACTGTCAGATTCCATATCTACTAATAAGAAAGGGTATAATTATACCCTGATACTTTAATTAGTAGCAGATGCCTGTGTTTGGGAATAAAATGTAAGATTTTTAGAGGCCCAGAAGCTCAATCACATGCAAACTTCAGGTGCCTGATGTTCAGGCTTCTACTTCTTTCTGTTGATCAGCAAAGACACAGACGCCCAGACGGTGGCCTTTACCAGATTCGGCCACAGTGAGAAGGATGAGGGGTCTATTTACAGGCAATTTTCATATCACTGAATATCACTGTGTAACATGTGCAGACATTCTGTAGTGATTCTCCAGTTATGGTCATGTAACATCTTTATTTTTAATTCACGACTTCCTTCTACTCACAAAATCTACTCAAGTAATATACCCAAAAAGAGAGGAAAAGTCAGAACTTGGAAAATTAGGGCAGTCCACCATAAACCGTAGTTGGATTATAGTTTGGATAGCATCATCCAGAGGGTATTTTTGAGCTTATCTATCACAGAAGGTGTATTTCCTCAGGCCACAAAAAAAAAAAAAAAAAAAAAGCCTTTATGTTTGCTAGCTTGGTTTATTTTCCCCTCTCAGAATTCAAGGCAAGTTCTTACAAATAAAAAAATAAACTTAGCTTCCTCAGGTCTGAAAGCACTATGTCTTGTATTGAGACCTTTCAGGAAGGACAGAAGTGATCAAACACGTCCTTGGAATTGTTAGGATTACTGCTTACTCACTTCCACCTGGTAAATACAAAGACCCTAGGGCTTAAAAAATTGTCAGAATTCAAAAAAAAAGAAGAAAGAGAAAGGGAAACTAACATAATGTAAAAAAGGAAGGAAGGGAGGGAGGGAGGGAGGGAAGGAAGGAAGATGGACAGAGAGAAGCCATCCTCCTGCACCTCCATTTTTGCCCACTTACCAGCAGGGTGATCTGGGCCATAAGCTGATCCATAAACTGGATGGATGAGCTGGTCACTGATCTGTAAACGGATAGAGACCGTGTTTCATGCTCCTTGTATTGCCTTGGTCCGGGGCACAGTGCCTGGCATAGAGTGGGCTCTCATTTAAGATTTGCTCAAATAAACCAAATGGAATTCTCTAGGCCTCGGTTTTTCCATCTGAACAAGACAGGAGAGGGACAGGGCAATCCCCAACGTCCATTCTATATTCTACAGCCCTATTACCAATAGGCTTACAGACTTCTGCAGAAGTTAGCTGTCCAGCCAAGCCTACATTTTGACTAGAGATAGAGAATAACTAGAAAAAGTCCAGACCCTGAACTTAAACTCCGAAATCTCTAAGAATAATGGCTCTCCGCCCACCTGACATGACTCCAAGATGTTTGCAGATAGTCAGGAAAACATTACTGTCTCTTAAATGAATTTCAAAAAAAGTTCTCCCACTGGAACCACCTACTACAGGGCAAAAGAGGCCTGGCTCTACAGGGTGGTCTCATAACGGGGAAATTTCAGGAAACTTCCTTTACCTCGTTTTCTTGGAAGCCAAGTTCACCAAGTCTAAAGATGGACTCCAGCCTCTCCAACATGGGAGTCACAGGGCTCCACCCTAGAGGTTAGTCCTAGGGAACCTATGGAGAATAAAGAAGAGAGAGCCTTAGGAGCCAAGATAATTCTGCATATTCTGTTCCCAGTCTGGGTTCAGCCAAACGGCTGGACACAGGAGGAAAACAGAGCTGTGATCTAAACACTTCTCCAAGCCCTGCCCTGTCCCCTTCAGAGCGGACAGGGTGTTTCCAGAGCCTCTGGGCAGCATGGCGGCATATCCTGCAAGCCCAGTGCATGGTGGGAAAGGATGCTCTCCTTCTTGACCGGCCCGCTTCGACTCACTCATGCTGCCGACGGCTGCCGCCACTTCCCCTGACCTCAGGGGGCAGAACAAAGTGGACTGGGAATTTTTACCCACACTTAATTCCCTTCAGCTTCACCATCCCAGCTGCTGAAATCCCTCCCCTGTGGGGAGACTGTGTGTGTTTAACATAGCTCAAGGCAAAAAAGAAGCAATTACTCCTGCCCAAATCTCTCATTCCACAAAACAGCCTTCCCGGACTTGCCGGTGAAATCTCGATTTCTTTAATATCATCCCCCCAATCTCCTTCCACGACCCAGCTGTGCTCGGCAACCCCCCCCCCCCCCCCCAAACACACACACACACAGACACACACACCTTTATCATTTCATCTTGACCCCGGGCAGTGATGGAGCCTCGCCTGCTTCCTGCCAATGCCTGTCCATCCATTGCCATCTAGCGTCTACACGCTGTCAGGACTGCCTCACCCTCAGGCAGCTGCTGCGTGCATTTCCCGGGGCCACTGTGTTCCTTCCCCTGGAAATAGATACTCGGAGCGGGTTTGGCCTCGTCCGCCGCTTACAGGGGACTTCCTGACCTGGGACACAGCAGCCTGCAGATTCTTGGCGTTGCGGCTGCCCGAGGCCCCGTGCTTGAGCCAGCTTTCTTGAGCTTTGAGTTTAGGAAGAACGGTGCCTCTCAAGACTTCGCGTGCATTCGAATCACAAGAGGATCTCGTGAAAATGCAGCCTCTGCCGCAGCAGGACCGGGGTGGGGCCTGAAAGTCTGCATCCCTCGCAAGCTCCTGGGCACTGTCGATGCCTTGGTCCAGAGACCACCCTGGAGTATGGAGGAGCTGGAGGGGCAGTGGAGACCCATCAGGCCAAGTCTCCGGAGGGGCCTCAGCTGTGTCCCCGCGTTGCGCCGTGTCCCCCACGCCCAACCTGCAGTCCACAGGACCCCGCTCTAGCCTGCTCCGGTGACAGGGCGGCTCGCCCTGGTGGGCTGTATGAGGAGTGCTTCCGCGCTTGGGCTTGGGGGTTAAAACCTGCCTCCACCACTTACAGGGCGACCTGCAGAAGCTCTCCCGGCCTCGGTGTTCTCCCGTGTGAAACCAGGATGGTAACACTCCTCGGGGATAACTCAACAGGCAACGGTAGCAGCCCCGTGGCTGCTACTTAGTGGCTCCGAGTCATTCTCATTCATTGGCAGGAGAGCGCCAAGCTGTCCCGCTGCCCCTTGACGTTTACTTCGTTCCATGAAAGACGACAAGTGCTCGATCAGACAGGGGCTTCCAGAGGCCAAAAGAGCAGACCCTCGTAGTCGGGACGGTAGAGAGGAGGGAGGTGTGGACCAGACCAGCTGACCCCTGCCGCTGCCTTTCCGTGTCTGCTGAAGTTTCTGGAACGCACCCGGCCGGTGGTAAGCGGCTCCCCGAGGGGAGGCAACGACACACAGCCCGGGGCAGGAGCTGTCGTCAGGATCGGGCCACGCACACGCGCCCCCACACCCTTCTACTTGGTGGCAATGGGCTTTTACTGCCGCACGACGGGCCTCGCTGCCCCCCCACTGGGCGCGAAGCAGTCCCCCGGCCCGGGGAGCTTCGTGTCCCCACGGTGAACAGCAGCAGGCTGGCACCGTGGGCAGTGGGTAGGCAATCCTGCCGGGTCCCCACGCTGGGGTCCCAGAGGGCTGACGGTGTGAGGGGTTGGGGGACACAAGAGATATTTTGCTTATTCAAATGGTCATTTTGACTCGACCGACCCGTGTCAAAATTCCCGCAAAGGGGAATCGAAATTACAGATGATTTTTAACAACGTTTCTCATTCCCGATTTCCACTTCTGCAGTCTGATAGCTAGAAAGTGTTTTCTGCCTGCTAAATCTCTTTGTTGTTTGAAGCCGTAATCGGCCATGAGAAGCAGCCAGAAGCTGAAGCTTTAGAAGCACTGAGAGGTGAATACATTTGCATTGTTCTAATTCTTCCCAAGGCCTTTCCATTCTGTTTTGCTATAGTTAAATGGCAAATAGATCAAATGATTTTTTTTAATGTTTTTAAAGGCATCAAATCTTTGGAGGGCCAGGAACATTTTACCATAAAACTCTAGAAAAGCCTTGGGGGGAAAATGACTTCAGGGTTACAAAGAGGACACTGAGGCAAGTCCTTCAAAGCAGTGGCGTCAGAACTTCTGTTCGAGGTAAGCTCAGAGCTGGCCAGTCTTGTCTTCATTCCAGAAGAGGTCGATGGGCAGTCTCCTACTGATGATCTGGTGGAGGCCTAGAACTTTCCCTTTATGTCCTCCCTGCCTGCTCCCCTGTCTGTGGAGCCGAAATGGTGTTCCTACTGACCCTAAGACCCCTTCCTCAACCTCACCGCCACGGACAGCCTTCTGAAGACATTGCCTGGAGGATGCTGTCCCTCCAAAAGCGGCCCCATCCTGAGGCTTGAAGGACAAGAGGCAGCTGCCAGTCCACGCAGGGAACAGTGAGGTCAGAGGGGCCCTGGTGCCCACCTCGTAGCCCTTCCAGGGACAGAAGAAGAAAAGAGGTCGCACAGGTTCACGCTGTGTCACAGGCAGGAGGCCACTGGGGCTGGCGCTGGAGAGAACGAACGGGGCAGCGGGAGGAGAGGAGGCCATGGAGACCAGACGTCAGATTATCCAGGGCCAGCTGGGAGGAGCAGGGATCGTCGGACCTGTCAGACACCAGCCATTTGCACATGCTACAGTGGGTTGGTTACAAAAGGGCTCTGGAGGAAGGCTTCCCACTGACACCCCTAAGGCTCACTCCTTCAGAAATTTCCTTCTCAGGGAAGCCTTCGCTGACCACCCACCAACTCTTTATATCCACCTTTCCTCCTTGGTTCTTCCCTCTAGGCATTTATCATTACCCACCCTACTGTATTCAATGGTGTCTGTATTCTATATATATATTCTATGTGGGTCTCCTCTACCTTAAGAAAAGCTCCATGAGGGCCGACACTACTGATTCCTACATGCCTAGAGCAGTGCTCAGCACATAGTAGATTCTCAATATGTTTGTGTGGAATGAATGAATAAATCACTGGGCTCACATCAAGCATAAACCCCCATCCGTATCAAACAGTCATGGAGCCTTCACCATCGGCAAAGCCTTGCGCTGGGGGCTGCAAGGAATTCAATGAGCAATAATGCCTGGCTCCTGTTTCAAAATACACTCAGGCTGGGGCGCCTGGGTGGCTCAGTCGGTTAAGCAACTGACTTCGGCTCAGGTCAGGATCTCACTGCTTGTGAGTTCGAGTCCCGCGTCGGGCTCTGTGCTGACGGCTCAGAGCCTGGAGCCTGCTTCGGATTCTGGGTCTCCCTCCCTCTCCACCCCTCCCCTGCTCACGCTCTGTCTCTCTCTGTCTCTCAAAAATAAATAAACGTTAAAAAAAAATTCAAAGTACACTCAGGCTTATTTGGAACACAGGTCAAAAATATTAACAAAGGATTTCACCCTTTGTGACCTGTCAGGAATATTTGGTCTCTCTGAGACAAAATCTCTATGGTCTACGATGCTGGACTTCTGATCTAATGGAATTCACGATCTAATGGAATTAGTGGGGAATTACCCACTGACGGGGCCTCTGTCCTCACCAAATGGTGAAATCCTCTTAGTACAGGAGTGAGGCAGTCTTACAGACACAACAGGACCAGCATATCAGCCAAAACAGTGAAAGGAAGATACACAGAAGCTCAGTGTATTAAAAGTTAAATAAGAATTTTATTTCTTTTAATTTTTTTAATATATATTTATTTTTAAGAGAGACAGAGTGTGAGCAGGGGAGGGGGAGTGTGAGAGGAAGACACAGAGTCTGAAGCAGGCTCCAGGCTCTGAGCTGTCAGTGCAGAACCCGACGCAGGGGCTCAAACCCATGAACCATGAGATCATGACCTGAGTCAAAGTTGGACGCTTAACTGACTGAGCCACCCAGGCGCCCCAGGAGAATTTTAAATCATCGTACAAGGTATGCCATGAGTAGGTATGTTCAAGTTACCACGTGGGCTCCAGAAAAGATTATTACCAAGAGAGTCCGGGTGGTATCTTGGGATCACCTAAGGCAGGGCAAGTCAGACAGGAAGCAAGTTTGAGCCAGGGTCTCAGCTTACAAAGCCAACTTGAATACTGCCATGGAGAGACCTGGGCTCTCTCAGGACAGATGGAGGGACTTTCCAGAGAGGAAAGGAACCCTCTGACCCACTAAGGACACCACTAAACCCCAGAACACCATGCTTTGGAAGCATCCCCTGAGAAGCCCTGTCTCCCTTAGGAGTGCCTCGTTGAAGATCCTGAGCGTTCCCACCCCTTCGGAGAAAGGATTGGTTGATGTCAAGGATAGCAGCCTTCATTTCTCCACAGATTTCCCTCTTGTCCTCGTGTCTAAGTAAAAAAAAGCTGAGCCTCAGGGAATTCTGAGGACTAACTCATAGCTCATGTCTGGTAGAACGGGCCTATCTTCTTACCCCCTGCTCCAATTTCCATCTTTCATTCATAAGTGACTCTCACCCTCACCTCCAGGCTCGATGAGTTGCAAGTTGGCGAGGCTCTGTTGGGTTGGAAGTCTCCAGATGTGAGCAGGTGTCATGCTCAGGGGAGGGGGAAGACAATTATCTACTGAAATGCACAGCCACCAAAATAGCAAAGTGGTGAGTCACCGACAAATGCCATCCAGGAGGATTATGACAGCGATACCATCACAAAGAGAAAAAGTGAGGAGGAAAGAGGAAATATTCTCGACAAATTCATCTCCTCTTTTAAAAAGTTGGAATATGAAATGGGGGTGGGAGCAAGAAATGGCCCTCGGCAATGAACATGGCAGCCTCCCCACTCCCACCTGCCCATCCACACACCCCTCCTAGACAAGGGGTCCTTGCTGCCCTAAGGAAAATTCTTGGGATGATTCATTCAGCAGGCATTTTCTGAGCACCTACTATGTACCAGGCTCCATGTTCAAATAAATCAAGTGAGCATTTAAAACTGAGGAGTTCAGCCTTTGCAAGGAGCTCAAGTCTGATTTCAAAGTTCTGCTCACAATGTCATCTCTTGACCATTTGTTTTTACCTTAAACCTGCCATCTAAAAATCAATCCTACTCAACTCAGTCTCCAGAGAGCAGCCTCATTTGCCTCTTGGAAGAATCTATTACATCCCGTATATGACAACATGTGAGCTGCGAGGGGAAAAGAGTGTTCCTTTAAACTGTAAACTGCAAACATCACTTGGCCGGCTTAGTTGATGGAAAGTGCGACTCTTGATCTCAGAGTCATGAGTTCGAGCCCCACTTTGGGCATGGAGCCTACTTAAAAAGAAAAAACCCTGTCACCCGAGAAAAGCACGCTGTGGTAGGCCTTAACACCCTGGGGAGTTGGAGAGCCCACCTGCATCCAGGGGCCCCTCTCGGGGGTCAAGAGAGCAAAGACAAGAGCAGTGGCCACATTGCGGGGCCTTGTAGAGCCAAGGAGAGTCGTTTCCCAGGAAACATTCGACCTCGGGTCACCACCCCCTCTTGGGAACAGCCTTAACACCCTGTTGAATCCCTTATGAATTAATGAGTCAAATATATCTTTGACACATTTTCATTCCATATTTGCATGAATGGCATGTTTAACATCCCCAAAATTATATTTTGGCAACTCCGATTGCATTAGGCAAGCAAAGAAGTTCCAGTTTGGGTGTGATCCCATTCACCCGAAGGTTCGGGAACATTGTTGGTGGGGGAGGGGGCAAAGGTGATGCAGCAGGAATGCATGGCTGGGACGGGGGGTGGGGGGGGGGGTTGGCCTGACCAGAGCAGCCCCTCGCTCTAGTTTGGGATTCACTCATCAGACCCTACCAAGCTTCTTTTATTCACAATCCTATTTTTATCCCTTCCTACCCTGCAAACATCTCGATTCATCCTCTTTCACAAAGAAAACTTATCGTAAGGTCTTGCCCTCTTTTCACCGAGGAGAAAGGAAAAATGATATTGCTTTCTGCTTGGAGATTTATCAGGAAATTCTAGAAGAGAAAATTAAATCTGAGATCAATCAAAACCTCAAAGAGCCAGACTTGAGGGCTAAGGCCTGGAGAGAGCCCTGCCACCCTGGTGGGGAGAAGGGACACGCAGAAGAGGGAGCTCAACAGCCAGGAAGCCTCCCCAGTGGCCCGGTCCCCGGCGGCCTGGTCTGGTTCTGTGTGGGGCCTTCCCTTCTGGACAATGTTAATCTTCCCGACCTCGCTCTGATTCATGGCTCCTGATGTGTTTGCCTGGTCTTCTCTCGCCACCTTTCCCTCAGCAGTGATGTCATGGTTAGAAAGTGAGGAGTCGAGAAAGTGCTTATTTTAAATACTCCGAGGACAGTCTGGGTGGGCTGTCAAAGAATGGCCATTAGCGGCTCTGTGTCCTTCCTCTGTCATTTTCCTTCACTCGGGAACAAATCGGTTAGGTTGATTTGGGATTTTCTTTTTTCACTTTCAGTCGCAAGTAGCTGAAGCCTAAAATGTCACAAATACAAAAATAACATCTCTTTGCATTTCGCAGCTTAAAGGCATTTCACGGGGAGAACTATATGTTCTGTTTCTCTACATTTGTTTAAGCTTTACAGCATCCTTCCCCTCCCATGTCCCGCTGAAAAAAGTCACTGCTTCCTTTCTGTCCTTCTGGCTTTGCTCGCTCGCTTGTCTTCCACAGGACTTTTCCTCTCTCAACCTCCCTCTCTCCTCCGGGTTCTAAACGTGCCCCTCAAAGTCTCCCCAGCAATGGTCAACAGCCCAGGAAGGTCGCCATCTTGTATACAGGATCCAGTTCCCTTCACTTGTGGGGAGTTTCTTCCCGCTCTCAGACCTGCCCCGCCACTCTCGGGGCTGAGGCCTGGCGCACAGTGGCTGAATCTAGGACCACTTACCCTGGGCACCAGGGGTGAGTAAGACCGAGTGGCTGCTCCCAAGGCTAGTGGGAGAGACAGACAAGCACCAGGTGGGATGGGCCACGATGGAGGAACCGAGAAGGGTGACTCGGGCAGGGAGCTTGGGGGGACTGTGCCCATTTCCTTGGCCATCTGAGGGGTGGCCACTTCCTTTCTCTCTCGGAGTGCCGAGGGCCGACCACATGAAACCTTGAGGTGCTTGGAGGAGACAAAGCCTAAGGCTCATAAATAAGTCCACCGTGCCCTGTCACCCAAAACCCTATTAGCAAAAAATAAATAAATCAAAGTCTAAAAAAAAATTTTTTTAATTAAAAAAGGTTCTAAGCGTCAGGAGGCCTACAAACCCTTGAGACACCGGACAAACATTCTCCCTCTCCCTCTCCCTCTCCCGATCACTCCCTCACACACACACACACACACACACACACACACACTCTAAGGGAATTTGGCACATCATTCACAGGCAAGGCTTTAGTCTCTCTCCCCGTGCTGTTAGTCATGGCTGAAAGGGGTCGCAGGGGTTTTCTGGACACAGCTGGAATAAATTCAGGTCGTATCCCAGCCTGGCACAGAGCTGCCGAAGCTCATACGGAGGGTATCACGGCGTCGGGAGGCGATGAAGGCCTTTGAGCTATTTATAGACTTTTCAATATGCAAAGCTGTCACTTTACAATTTCCATTCACCCCTCCGAGGTTTTAGCTGTCAGATTAATTTCCCAGTTCCCCGAGGAAGGCTGACCTTTATTAAACCCCATTAGACCATTTCCTTTTGGGGTTCATTTCTCTGTATGTGAAAACACCCCTGGCTCTGCTATCCCCCATCTGCACACCCTTGGGCACAGCTTTCTACATCTTTGGGCTTCGGATGCGTTTGTGTACAGCAAGGGAGTTGGACTCCTTCGGTGACTTTCCACGTTTTGAGCACCGGAATTCTTCAAATGATTGTAGTGATGTTCAATATACAAGATGTTCTAATGAGTAAAGGAGATGCTCCAAGGGGGCCGTGTGGGTCTTGAAGCCCATCCGATTGGCTCACGTGTTGGAGCCCTCAAGGCACCTCTTGGAACCCTTTGGAAGGAGCCTAGGGTGAAGCCCCTTGAACTGAGTGAGTTGGAAATCCTCACCAAATCCCGAACTGTGTTACTCTCGTTGCCAAGTTCTTGCCTCCATTGGGTGAGCTCACCCACCATCTTAGAATGTTCTGCCATTTTAAACAGTCAAAACCTATAATAGGGAAACCTCCAGGACCAGAACTCCCAACCGGTCACTTCCCTTGGGCAACCACACATGACTCAGCTCTCTCACCCACAAGCACCAGGGGTATGGGTAAGAGACAACCAACAAGCGTGACCCCACTTCACACGAAGATGTTAGAGACGGAGATTGGACACACTTCCAAGACCCAAAGTGGTAATCCAGACCGCCCCCCGCCCCCCCGCCAGCCCACTACAGAGAACTTCTCCAGTACATGGGTCCACCAACTTCTCACTGCAGAAGAGAATGCAAAGACGGAGGCGGATCCTCACAGAAGTCACATCCCCTTGGGACACATCCGGCTCTGAGTATGAGTAACCCAATGAGAGGGTCCTGGCAGCGGCCGGCAGAGCATAGTGTCGTCCTGAGGCCCAGGGCTTCAAACCCAACCCTCCTGGGTGGGGAGGGGCCGCTGTCACCTCCATTCCAAGGGCATGGCGCACAAGCGAGAGCCTCCAAGACTGCAAAGCTCTACAGCTGCCAGAGCCCTCAATCAAGAAATCAACCGAAGGAAGAGTTTGCAGGCTCCCCTGAGTATTCTGCCCGACTATTTCCCACCAGACCTAGTAAGGAAACACAGCAACACATCCCTTCCTTCAACAGATAGTCCATGTCTACCACGTGCCCTGAGACGCACCAGCAATTAAACAGGAAGACCAATGTATTCCCGGCCAAGCCACCAAATCTAATAGACATTTATCAGTCTTAGTGTCGCGGAACTTTGCACCATTTGACGCAATTGATCACTCCCTTCTCGGATCGCTTGCTTTCCACGACTTTTACAGACAAAACCCTCATTTTCCCACCTACCTCTTGGGGCTCTCTTCTGCCCCTTTTCAGCCTTGCCCTCGTCTGCTTGGTCTGAGACTCTGTCCTAGCATTCTAAGCACCCTCTTACTCTCACTGTAGACCAAGGGTCTTAACCTTGGGGTCCCAGGCCCCTTTTCAGTGAAATTCGATGTGAAAAAACCTGCATTTTTATTTTCACCTACCTCTCACTGTAATTTAGCAAATTCCTTCGATTGTGAACGCAGGCAACAAACCATAGCAGGATTAGCAGGACCTGTGTTTTTGTCCCCAGTGAAAACCCCAGGTATCTCCATTCCACACAACAGTTGTTGCCAGGGTCTCGAAATCTATATTCATCACTATTTTGAAATTATAGCAGCTATTAGAGCTGGCATGAGTATGGTTATTTAATGAGTTAATAAAGAAGCATGTATACTTTCATATCACGAAATTATTTTTAATATTTTGATAACTACATGCCAGCGTAATTGGTACCCATTGTTATCGAATGCATTTTATTTCACACATTTAAAATCAAAGGTGTTCCCGGCGCCAAAGGAATCCAAATCACACGCATACACACACACACACACACACACACACACACAAAGAACAGCTGCTTTCTAGAGAGTCTTACGTATGATTGTGGCTTTAGTTACCACCAATATCTTCACGTAAACATCTTCAGCTTAGACCCCTACCCTGAACTCCAAACCTGTACACCCACGTGCCTCATCCAGATCAACCTTTGACTATCTCAAAGTGGCCCAAACCTAGCATGTTCAAAGCCAAGCTCATGGCAGGCCCCCTCCCCAATTCCTCAACCCGGCAGAGAACACCCTGCATGATCCAGCCCTGATTCCCCAGCCTCGTGCTGTCTGGGTGTCGGGTCCCCTACTCTCTGCCCTCTGTACCCCAACTTCCTCCTCCCACCAGAAGTCTGGTCACAGCTGCCTCACTCAAACGCCTCCTGCCTCACCCCCACCTAGTGAACATTTACTTTCTATACCTCAGCCCTCAGCAAAGCCTTTTCTGACCTCCTACGGCTCCCAGTTGATCCACCAGCTGACCCCACACCCATGAGTGAGCCCACACAAGTCCAGAAGAACCAAGTTACAGCCACGAGCCACGAATCATGGTTAGTTTTGGCCACTAAGTTTGACACGGTTTGTTACACAGCAAAAGCTAACTATGTAAAACCACATGTAAAAGCCAACTATGTAAAACCATGGCCTTGAGCCGAGATCATGGGAAGCCATTACAGAGATTTAAAGAGCTGAGTGACAAGGGTGGGATGTGCTTTTTGTAAAAGTTACTCTGGCTGCTATGTAAACAATGTATGGAGAAGGGCAAGACCAGCTCAGAGATCAGTTAGTGGGCACTTCCGTCACCCAGGGGGAGGTGATGACCGCCAGCCCAGGAGGTGGCGGTGGATGTGATGAGAAGCGGAGGGACGCGAGAACGCCACCAGAAGTGATGTCAGGAGGCCTTGGTGACTGATTTGGTGCTGGGGTAAAGAGAGGGTTGTCAATAATGGCTCCTCAGTTTCTGCTTGAGCAACTGAGAGAATAGCTATATTAGAGTTCTCCAGAATGTGGATATACATAGAAAGAGATCTATTGTAAGAAAATGGCTTGTGTGGTAACGGACACTGGCAAGTATAAATCTGCGGGGTGGGCCAGCAGGCTGGAGGCCAGGAGAGCCGATGGTGTGGATGAAGTCCAAATGCAGTCCGCTGGAGAGAGTTTTTACTCTGGGGAGAGCTTTTGTTCGACTCAGGCCTTCAACTGATTGGATACTGTCCGTCCATATTATGGAGGACGATGGAGGGCAAGGTGCTTTGCTCTACCGATTAAAATGTAAATGCAGGGGCACCCGGGTGGCTCGGTCAGGTGAGCATCTGACTTCAGCTCAGGTCATGATCTCATGGCTCATGGGTTCAAGCCCCACTTCAGGGTCTCTGCTGTCAGCACAGAGCCCACTTGGGATCCCCCGTCTCCCTCTCTCTCACCCCTCCCCCACTCACTCGCACACGCGCGCTCTCTCTCTCTCTCTCTCTCAAAAATAAACACTTTTTAAAACTTTTTAAATAAATAAATGAAGTGTAAATCCGTCTAAAACACCCTTGCAGAAACCCCCAGAATAATGTTGACCAAATATCTGGGCACCCCGTGGCCCAGTCAAGCTGGCACATAAATTAACCACCAGAATGGCACCACCAGCTACTGAGATGAGGAAGCTGGGAGAAGCGGGCTTGTGCGCTAAGGTGATGAGTTCAGAAGGCACAAGGCCCAGTGGACAGAGGGCACCCTGGTCACACCCAAGGTCCCCGAGACTCCTGGGCAGTGAGGGTTGGTTTCTTCCATTGCAACAGTCATTCCATCATTAGGTCATGGTGTGACCCTAACACCATGGCAGCCACAGAGGGACCAAGGACAAGCAGGTGGCACAGCCCCCACCCTGACAGACTTCGAAAATCTCATTAGAGGGAATAAAATGGAATACAAGGAGAATGGACCCCAAGTGGACCAATGAAGGAGACCCTAAGGCTGCCCTTCCTAAGCAGGTTTCCACCACAGCTGTGGGCAGCCTGATGCCAGGACTGTCCTGCCCAACGGCCCATGGGCCTGTGTGCCACATGTAAGGCCCTTTGGGGTCTGGGACCTATCTGCCTACTCTAGACCCACCGTCCCTTCTCCACCCTTCCAAGGAGGGACACCAGGGAAAAGGCAGCACTTAAGAGAGCATGGCCTTTGCCTTAAGGCTGCCTGGAATCACATCTCTGCCCCACTGGTTATGGGCTTCTCTCCCTGGGCAAGTCACCGAACCATTCCTGGCCTCCTCGTCTGTGAGGGGGCAATAGAACAAGACAGACTTGCATGTGGTGGGAATCGACTGAAGCAATGCTTAGCAAAGTGCCCGGTACTTGGCGAGTAGGAAGTGTTAAGTCCCACCATTAGATTACTGCTAACATCATTATCGTCACCAGGGACTTTAAAGTCCAACAGCCCTGTCAAGTCCACTCCTTATCAACTACTTAGTAGCTGTGAATCTTGGATACGTCACTTAACCTCTCTGGGCCCCAGTTCCTGAACTGTGAAAGGGGACAGTGTGTCTTACATCTCAGGGATACTGTGAGGACCGAAAGTGACGAAGCAGAGAAAATGCCTAGAACGTTCCCTGGACCGAGGTAAATGAGCAATACGTTTTAACCAGGAGGAGCATAGTGGTGTGCTGGTATTCACAATGGGCCATGCTGGGCCGTGCCATTCGGCACCTTTGTGACTTTCCTGTCGCAGAAAACGGCCGTGTCCGTCTTCCAACCGTCCATTCATCTTGTGGTGCCTGCTCATGCCCCTATTCCCCTGGAAACTTCCGCAATCCCCACCCCGCTTGGCCCGCCAGCCCCTCTCGGGTTCACCTGCTGTCTTGGGTATGCCTTTACCACTGCCCGTGTTTCTCCACACAGGGGGTACCTGCTTGTGTGTCCAATTTCCATGAGTGCCCCCCACGGGGCCTGGAACAGAGCAGGAGTTCAGTAAATATGGGCAACACCGAGCAACCCCAGAGAACCTCCTGGACTCATAGGTCCACAGCTGCAGGGTGCACCGCTCCCCGGACACGTGGGTCCCTGAGACAAGGGTGGAGAGACCCTGAGACACCTTCTTCTCCCCGCCACCCCCCCACCCCCTTCCCTCCAGCCTCCCCTGGAGCCTCCCCGAGACAGAAAGAGGGGAGCCATAAAAAAGCCAGACGACCTGCAGGTGTGGATATGCCAGTGGGCCTTCTTCTCTCCTGCTAAGTGGCCCAAGTTTGCGGGTTTCCTGAGGCTCCAGCCCAATCTTTAATGACTTGGCAAGAAAAGATTTCTCAGCCTGGCTTGCCGCTCCTGCCAGAGTCAAATTAAAAAAAAAAAAAAAAAGGCTAAATGGCATCTCTCCGTTCCACAAGGCAGGAGGGTCGCGCGGGGCCTGCCGTGATAGATAACACACCAGCAAGCCCGGACTCGTGTGAACCCGAGCGCACCTTCCTGCCACCTGCACACCCGGTAATTGGCCAGGTCTCTCCAAGTGGGCCCTGTCCCCTGTGCTAATGGCCTCACAGCCCGGCACCACCAACGGCTCCGTGCACTCTACGCGGTGCTGTCTGCAAAGGCTCTCCAGGCTCTCCTCCAGCGTTAATTCAAAGTTCCTCATGTCCACGCAGGCCCCGGGAGGTAGGCCTGGAAGCTGCAGCCTGACACGAGAAGCCACCCACCTGTCCTATTAACTGTCTTGTCGAACGGCTGCCCGTGGGCGGGAGGGATGAGCTGGGCGGGAGGGGGCAGAGAGGTGTTCGCCGTTCTCTCCCTGGGAAACCCGGAGCAGAAGGGCAACGGCTCCTTCGCTCACTCACTCTTTGGAAGTTTACCGAGCACTCACTATACGCCTCGTTCTGTATCGGGTGCTGGACCCCCAGCGGCGAGCTGAGCAGACACGGCCCCTGTTCGCTCTCGGGGGTCCATGCTGGTGGTGGGCCCGGATCTGAATCGAGGAGTCACAACGGCGAGAGCTTAATGATGCTCCGCAAAGGTGCTCCAGGCTCAGAGCGGCGGGTGCAGGCGGCTCACGCAGAGTCAGGAACAAGGGTTCCTCTTGTCCAGAGATGCTTAGAAGGCACTTAATGAAATTATATACATGCTCAGGCTGCTTTCATCCTCCGTTAAAACAAATTAAAACAAAGGAACCATCTTACTATCTTACAAGCCTTAGAAACTTCTAGTTGCCCCTGATATTCATCCTTTCCTTCTACAGTAACTCAACACCTGATTATTAGCTGGGTACTTGGCTACCTCGGCTAGCAACCACATTCTCTCCGCTGGTTTGAGTATGTAACTCAGTTCTCCACGATGCGACAGAAGCAAAAATGGTCTGAGCAACTTCCGGGACATTTGGCAAAGACCGTGTCCATTTTATTCCCTTCCCTCCTTCCGGCTCGTGGAAGAGCGGGCACCGCTCCTGGTGCGGGGGCAGCTGCCTTGGGCCACAAGTGGGAAAAGGACCCTGAAGATTATGAAACCGCAATTAATCCTAAGTTAAACAGAACGTTGTACCCGCGGGTGGGGCGCCTCAAGCAAAACGTAAAACGAAGCACTGTCCAAGGGGGACAACAGCGGATGGGAAGGATGCAGACGTGATATTGCAGCACATCTGAAATGCACATATTTTCCCCATTTTAACATCTCTGAAATTGATTTGCATCTCACAGCTGAGAACATATTACAATTGCTATGGGCCATTTTCTACGTTGTGACCGTGTTGAATAAGATGTGCAGAGCGATCACTCACATCTTACGTACAACATGGTACCACGGGCTGGTCATCTGACGATTCTGGACATTCCACGCAAAGCTCTTGGGTAGGCCGTCACCGGGGGAAGACAAACAGCCTGCCAGTGGAGATGACGCATTGGGGAAATTTCCAAATTTTGGTGGGCATCAACTGCCTTTCTTTTTCTTTCACCCAACGTTACCAGAGAGGTGAACTCAGTCTAGAGACAATCACAGAGATGGGAAGGGACATAATTCTGCTAAGAAAGGGACTCTCTGTCTGTGGCCAGCAATCTATCTGATTGGAAGTCTAGTACCTCTAAAAATTTTTTTTTTACTTTAGAGATGGACAAAGGGCATGAGCAGGGGAGATGGGAAGAGGGAGAGAAAGAGAGAATCTCAAGCAGTCTCCATGCTCAGCACGGAGCCCAACTCGGGGCTCAATCTCACGACCTTGGGCTCATGACCTTAGCCAAAATCAAGAGTCAGAGGCTCAACCAACTGAGCCACCCAGATGACACCAGGAGCACTTTTATGACCTTGAAGAATAAAAGACAAGGAAGAAAGTCCAGGCAGGCCTGGGGACTTCAAGAGACAATGACCAGAGACATTTTCCCCAGGGAACAGAAGCAGGTGATCCGAATGAACCAACCATAAAATGTGTTCTACGGCCAGAAAAGAGAACATTTGCCAGTACAGCCCAGTGTTATCTCTGTCATCGACCAATGTCTACAGAATTTCCCACTTTCCCTTTTCTAGATGGAGTTTGGGTTGTGTGATTCTCCTGTGTCCACTGAGTCATATATATTGGCCATGTTGTGACTAGATCATTTTCTTTTTAGTTTAAAGACCACCAGATCGAGGAAAGCCTGTTGTGATCTGATGGACAGAACTGTGCATCATCCTGAGATCCTGGCCTTTGACCCAGATGCAGGATTCAAATGGGACTCTGTTCTCTTCAGGGGATGGGTAAGTAGGTTCTACATAAGGAAAAGGCATGCAGATACTTGGCTATCACAGAAGCCACTAATGATGGATGTGTCCCTAATGTAATAAATCTATCTCAAGTTTTTTAAAACCAGACCCATGTTTAATGGAAAAAAACAAGAAACCTCTTATTAAAGCCCAGGACAAAACAAAAACGTCCACCATCACTCTTATTATTAACATAGTTCTGGAAATACTAACCAATGCAAATCAACAATAAACAGAAATAGTTTTAAATATTTACAAAAAAAATTTTTTAATGGAGGCAAAGTTATCAATATTTGGACTTGGTGTGATTAGCAACTAATAAAAGTCCAAGAGAATTAAATGAAAATCTATTGCAAACATCTATGAAATGAGAATGGATTTATGCCGTATAAATCTATTACGAGTAAGAAGTCCAGTAGGTTGACTAGGTACAAAATAATACAGAGAATTTAATAATAGCCAGTGAGAAGGGATCCACAAAGAAAAATCTCATGTGCAATAACCAAAAAGGATAAAATACATAGAAATAACCCAATATGTGAAAAGTCTATGTGAAGAAAATTTAAATCACCCCTGAGGGACACAAACAAAACAGGACTTTCATTAATATGGAAAGGTATACTATATCCTTAAATAGAAAATGCCTCACACACACACACACATACATACAAAAAAAAAAAAAAATAAGAAGAAGAAGAAGCAAAATTCTTCCAGAAAAGTCTTGTTTTCAAAAGCACTGTAAGGAGCACCTGGGTGGCTCAGTCAGCTAAGCATCTGACTCCAGCTCAGGTCATGATCACGCATTCGTGAGTTCAAGCCCTGCATTGGGCTCCAAGTCTGCTTGGGATTCTTACTCTCTCCCTCTCTCCCTCTGCCCCCCCGCCCTGCTCAAGTTTTCTCTGTGTCTCTCAAAATAAATAAACTAAAAAAATAAATAAATAAAAGAAAGCACTGTAAGAAGACAGCCAAAAATGAAGATATATTCCAATACTATAGGAATTAAAATAACAAGGTACTGGTGTCTGAAAGGACAGACAGATCAAAGGAACAGAATTTCAAATCCAAATAGAGATCCATGAAGAAACGTGAGTGTACGTGAACACTTCACATATGATAAAGATGTTTTGAATCAGTAAGAAAAAAGGTTTCTTCGACAAAATAATGTTGGGAAAACTGAATAACCAGACAGCAGCCTGCCATGTTACAAACACAGCAAAACTTTGGTTTGCAAGCATAATTCGCTCTGCAAACATGCTTGTAATCCAAAGCACTCGTATATCAAAGTGAATTTCCCCATAAGAAATAACGGAAACTCGGATGATTCATTCCACAACTCAAAAACATTCAGATAAAAATGATTACAATACAGTAACACCATCTTACTGCCTTACAAACCTTTAGAAACTGTTAGTTGTCCCTGATTCACACGAGCTGTCTGTCACCAGTGGTCCTGCGTGGCCTCCACAACAAAGGTCAAAGGCACTCAGGACCCCACCCTGCTTTTCACCCTGGTCTTGCTTTGGCTCGCTCCCTGCCCCACAGCACCCCCATTATCTGGGATGAAATGCCTTGTGCTTACGGGAATCCACTCTTCACAACTGTTGTGCTTCTGACTCACTTTTCAAATCTAAACCCAGCCATCACCTTTCGGCTGCCTTGCCTTACACAGCACACATCCCCCACCCACATCCCTCCGGGGCGCAAGTCTGAGCCCCAGATCCTTCACACACACCACTACCGAAGCCGAAAATTCCAGTCGTGTTCACCGTTGTGGGTCTCCTCTCCTGGACTGCCAACAAATGTGTCTGCTGCATCCCTCCAACCAGGGCAGAGGGATGCCGCATAGAAAGGGTTCCCCAATGAGCGAAGATCTCCCAAGCCTGCTCAATTTTTAAGTATTTTTCTAACGCCAAGAATGGTAAAATCATCAAGAGGAATGTGATGGTCATAGCGATGGCATATAATGTCCCCAAACATGCGAATCATGAAGGCTTCACAGAGCCAGTCATTCTGGTATTCAACAACATGGTGCTTTTCTGCAAAAAGGGCCCACGTTATTCTCTTCCCTGTAGAGTTACCTCTTTTCATTGTGATTTTGCAGCACGTTCCATCCGGAGGTGGGGTCTGTCTCCTCGTCCTTGAGTCTGACCTTGGGACTTGATTTGGGCAGTTCAGTGTGCCAGAAGGAGGCCTTGTGTGTCTTTTTTTTTTTTAAGAAGATTCTCTTAAAGAGAGAAATAAGTTTTTAAAGGCTGAAAACTTTTATTTTTAGGGTGTAGGAGGCATTTCCCATCATAATTTTGTTCCCCCTCAACTTGAGCCATCTCATGGACCACCATTTGGGTTTTCTTCAACAATTTCGGGCTCATTTTTATCTTGGTCTGATGTTTATAGAATTCTATGTCTTCTTCACAATTCAAGTGGATGGATTGTTAAGAGGAATAGAAATTGTGACCTCGTATGGATAAATAGCGTTTGGAGAGGGGTCAGCATCCAGCAGCTCTGCTCCTAGAGCTCCTATTAGAACTTTCAGACAGCTGGGATGTCCCTGTGTCCTCAGATTGACAGAGTAATACCTTGTATATCTTGTATTCATGGGTTGACCCATGAAACCGAAGACCTGTCATAGGTCGAGGCACATGTGTCAGAGCTCTGTTCTCTTTCTCAAGCCTCAACACTTACACAGCCAGTGCTGTGAGAAGAGTTACCCAGCCCAGATCTGGTATCAAGCTGGCGTGTGTGTATGTGTGTGTGTATGTGTGTGTACGTGTGTGTGTGTGTGTGTGTGTGTGTGTAAGGATTCCTCCACCTACTTAATGAACACATCCATCACCTCACATTTTGTGTGTGTGTGAACATTTAAGTTCTACTCTTCTAGCAAATTTCAAGTTTACCATACAGGGATATCAACTATAACCATCATGTTGTACATTGTACCCTCAGATCTTAATCATCTTATAGCTGAAAATCTGCACCCGTTTACCAATCTCTCCTTATTTCCCTCATCTCCCCCCGTCCCTGGAAACTATTTCTCGACTCCCTGTCTCTATGAGTTTGACTTTGTTTTTTATTTCACACGTAAGCAATACCATGCAATATTTGCCTTGCACCGTCTGGCTTATGCCCTCAAGGTCCATCCATTTGTTGCAAAGAGTAGGATGTCTTCTTTCTCGTGGCGGAACAATATTCCGTTGTAGGCACATACCACGTGTTCTTTCTCCATCCATTCATTGATGGCAACGTAGGTTGTTTCCATATCTGAACTATTGTGAATAATGCTGCAATGAACACGAAAATGCAGGTATCTCTTCCAGATCCTGCTTTCATTTCCTCTTGATATATATCCAGAGGCGGGATTCCAGGATCATATTGGAGCTCTATTTAAAAAAAAATTTTTTTTAAGGAATCTCCACACTGTTCCCCATAGTTGGACCAGTTTACATTCCCACCAACGGTGCACAGGGGGGTCCTTTTCTCCACATCTTCGTTAACACTGTTACCTCCTATCTTTTTGATGATAGCCCTTCTAACAGGTGTGAGGTCAGATCTCACTGTGGTTTTGATTTACATTTCCCTAGTGATTAGTGAGCCTATTTTCAGCAACTTATTGGCCACGCGGATGTCTTCTTTGGAAAATTTTCTTTTCAGTTCCTCTGCCTACCTTTTAATCGGGCTGTTTGTTCATTTGTTTGTTTGCTTTTGCTATCGAATTGTATGAGCTCTTTATATATTTTGGGTATTAACCCTTTATCAAATGTATAATTTGAAAATGTTTTCACCCATTCTGTAGGCTACCTTTTCATTTTGTGGATGGTTTCCTTTGTTGTGTTCAGCTTTTTAGTCTGATATGGTCCTACTAATTTTTGCTTCTGGTGTCGAATCCAAAAACTCATCACCAAGACTGATATCAAGAATCTTCCTGCTTATGGAGTCTTATGGCTTCAGGTCTTATATTCAAGTCTTCAATCCATTTCGAGTTGATTTTTTTATGGTGTAAAACAGTGCTCCAATTTCATTCCTTTGCATGTGCCCGTCCAGTTTTCCCAGCACAATTTATTTAAGAGACTATCCTGTGCTATATATGCATGTGCACCTGTGCATACACACACACACACACACACACACACACCCCTGTTGGTTCTGCTTCTCTAGAGAACTCTGACTAGTACGACTGTTATTTTTGCTAGAAATAGAATTCTGGCTTAAGTTTTTTTCCTTTCAACAATTTAAATGTGTCACACCATTTTATTCCATTTCCTTTTTGCTTGCATGGTTTTGGAGAAACGATTTCTGTAATTCTCATATTTTTTCTTCTCTAGTTAACATGGTCTTTTTTTTAACCTCCCTCTGGTTTCATTCATAACTTTGCCTTGGGTTTCTGCAGTTTGTATGTGAAATGTCTGTGTGTGTGTGTGTGTGTGTGTGTGTGTATTTATTTTGCTAAGCATTTTATGAGATTCACTGATCATTTGCTTAACATCTACCACTATTTTGAAAAATTCTCACCCATTATTTCTTCTGCCTCTTTCCCTCTTACTTCTTCTGGGATTCCAATTATGTGAGTGTTACGGTGTTGGCTATGACCCCACTCCTGGAAATCATGTTCTCTATTTTTCTTCACATATTTCTCTTTGCATTTCACTTTGATTTGCATTAGCCAGTTCAAGCTCTATTTCTTTCTTCAACTGTGTCCAGCCTAGGGATGACCCTATTGAAGGCATTCTGTTTTATATTTCTATACTTTTGATTTTGGAGTGTCTTCCTTATCATTCTTATATCTCTGTCAAAATTACCTCTCTGATATTGCATGGTGTCTGCATTTTACATTAAAGGCTTTAACAGAGCAAGCATTGTTATTAATTCCCTGTGTGGTAGTTCAAACATGTGTGCCCTATCAGAGTCTGGTTCTGAGGTTCGCTTTTACTCCTGAAAATATGGCTGTCCTGACATTGGACTATTCCTTGTAATATTTTTATTGCAGTTCAAGATGGAGGTGCTATCTTCATGCTCCTTTGACATGTTCCAGGATGTTCCGGGGCACCAGTATCTCCCAGAAGGGAGCTTTTCTATGCAGCTGGTGCCCTGATTTTCACAGCTGCCACCTAGGGGACATCACTTGATTGCCTAGCTCTGAAGGCCAAGGGAGTCTGGATTCCTGGTACCATGAAACTGTAACGATCGGTTTTACCCAGAAAAGCACTCATACCTGTCTGGCACCCTGATTTTTGCAGCTGTCATCTGGAGACACCTCTACATCACGTGGCTCTGGTGGCCAATGGGGCTTACGCTTGTGGGTCCCCCAGGACCGTCACCAGTGAAGAAAGAGTTCTTCTTTCTTTAATGTTTATTTATTTTGAGAGACAGAGAGTGAGCGGGAGCGGGAGAAGGACAGAGAGAAAGGGAGAGAGAGAATCCCAGGCAGACTCCAGCTTGTCAACACAGAGCCCAGCGCAGGGCTCAAGCTCACAAACCGTGACATCATGACCTGAGCCTAAATCAAGAGTCGGATGTTTAACAACCGAGCCACCCAGGCGCCCTGAAGAAAGAGTTCTTAAATAGCTCCCACCGGCAGGGCACAGAGGAAGCCACGGACTCAGGGGTTCCGACTTTCTGTGAAGAAGATCCATTAGCTAATCATTACGAATGTGGTTTGAGGGATAGACTTCTAACTACATACATATCCAGGGGCTGACTGTAATCCTTTCCAGAAACCTCAAATGGTGGGTGCTGTCTTTACACTGACCACCTGCCTCACCCCAGAGCACTAGCGTCTCCTGGAGGAGAGCTTTACACATACCTGCCGCCCCGGTTTTCATGTCTGGCACCCCGTCTTGTGACTACCACCTATGGGCACCCCTGGATTGCTCGGCTCTGGCCAAGGGGCGCTTGCATTCCTAGGTCCCTGAGGACTGTGGCAACTAAAGAAATGGTTCTCGGCAGGCTCAAATGCCAGGGCCCTGCGCAGACAGCAGAAGAAGGCACACTCCCCAGTCCTTCTGTGAGGAACGCTGTCCAGGAACACTGGCCTGAGGGACACGCTTCGAGGTTGGCACACGTCAGGGGTCCATGAAGCGGCTCTCCAGAAACTTAGGCTATGGCTGTCATTGCAACACTCTCTCTGCCTCATCCCGGCTCACTGATATCACCCAGAAAAGAGCTTACAAACTCATCTGGAGCCCCGATTTCTGTAACTTCCGGCAGGGGCCACCTCCAGGTCACGTGGCCAGGGGAGCTTATACCTTCAGTCCCACAGGATTGTATATAGTCGCACTCTTAAAAGCTGTTGCCTGAGGGTCTGGCGCCCCGTCAGCATGAATCTAGGTGCAGAGATCCTCCGTTTTGAAACACCGAACAGGTCATAGCACACCCTCAACTAATACAGTACTGGGAACTATTAAAAGTAGCCACGTGGACAAGCAAAAGGTTTGAGACGCGACAAAGAGCTGAGGCAACGTTGAACAAGATTCATCTACACAAAGCCATTCCATCAAGACTAGGAGAGGTGTTTGTTTCATCTGCTGTACAGAAACCAACACAGAGAGTCAAGCAAAATGAAGAAAGAGAAGAATATGTTCCAAACGAAAGAACGAGATAAGACCTCAGAAAAAAATAAGACCTCAGGGAAAAAGCCTTAATGGAACAGAGATAAGTAATTCACCTGATAATAGGTTCAAAGTAATGGCATAAAGGTGTCTACCACACTGGAGAGAAGAATGGATGAACACAGGGAGAACTTCAACAAAGAGATGGAAAGTATAAGGAACCACCAAAAAGAACAGGGCTGAGGAACACAGTAACTGAATTGAAAAATACACTAGTGGGCTCAACGGCATTCTAGATAAAGCAGAAGGAAGGCTCCGTCAACTTGAAGACAAGACAGTAAAAGTCACCCAACCAGAGCAGCAAAAATCTAAAAACCGATGAAAAAAGTGAAGATAGCTCAAAAGACTTATAAGACAACATCAAATGGAATAGCATTTGCATCAAAAGACTCCTAGGAGTAGGAGAGAGAGAAAAGGGGGCAGAAACCTTACTTGAAGAAACAGTGGCTGAAAACTCCCCTAACCTTGGCAAAGAAACAGACATCCAGATCCAGGAAGCCCAGAACATTCTAAATTAGATGAACCCAAAAAGATCCACGCCAAGACACATTATAATTAAAATGTCTAAAGCTAAAGGCAAGGAGAGAACGTTCGGAGCAGAAAGAGACAAATACCTTGTTACCTACAAGAGAACCCCCATGAGACTACCAACAGATTTTTCAGCTGAAATGTTACAGGCCGGAAAGGAGAGGCACAATACATTCAAAGTGCCGAAAGAAACAAAAAGAAAACTGTCACCCCAGCAAAAATGCTCATTCAGAATCGAAGGAGAGACAGTATTCCAGATAAGCAAAAGCTAAATGAGTTCAGCACCACTAAACTGCTTTCACAATAATGTTAAAGGGACTTCTTTCAGCTGAAAAGGAAGGGCACTAATTAATAACAAGAACACATATAAAAAAATAAATCTCACTGAAAAGGTAAATACATAGTAAAGGTAGTAAATTAACCACTTATCAAGCTATTATGAAGGTTAAAAGACAAGCGGTAAAAGGAACCATGATTACAATAATTAGTTAAGGGATACACAAGGTAAAAAGATGTAAAATGTGACCTCAAAAACATAAAACTGGGGGGGGGTAGTAATAATGTTTAGCTTTACAGTAGTATTAAACTTAAGTTGTTATCAACTTAAAGACTCTAATAGATATATTTGATATCATATACATAAGCCTCATGAGAACCACAAAACAAAAACCTATAGCAAATACACAATGATAAAGAGAAAGGAATATAAGCATACCACTAAAGAAAGACATTAAACTACAAAGGAAGACATCAAGAGGTGAAAAGGACAGGAAGCAACTACAAAAACAGAAAACAATGAACAAAATGGTAATAGCACATACTTAATAATAATTACTTCAAATGTAATCAAAAAACATAGTGGCTGAATGGGTAAAAAAATAAAACAAGAACCATCTATGCTGCCTACAAGGGATTCACTTTAAATCTAAAGACACACAAAGGGAGCACCTGGGTGGCTCAGTCTGTTATGTCCGACTTCGGCTGGGGTCATGATCACAGTTTGTGAGTTCGAGCCCCACATCAGGCTCTGTGCTGACAGCTCAGAGCCTGGAGCCTGCTCTGGATTCTGTGTCTCCCTCTCTCTCTGCCCCTCTCCCGCTCACTGTTTCTCTCTCAAAAATAAATCAACACTGGGGCGCCTGGGTGGCTCAGTCGGTTAAGTGTCTGACTTCAGCTCAGGTCACGATCTCGCGGTCCATGAGTTCGAGCCCCTCGTCGGGCTCTGAGCTGATGGCTCAGAGCCTGGAGCCTGCTTCCGATTCTGTGTCTCCCTCTCTCTCTGCCCCTCCCCCGTTCATGCTCTGTCTCTCTCTGTCTCAAAAATAAATAAACGCTAAAAAAAATTAAAAATAAATAAAAATAAATCAACACTAAGAAAAAATTTAAAGACACACGAAGACTGAAAATGAAGGGATGGAAAAATATAATTCATGCAAATGGAAACCAAAAGAAAGCTGGAGAGGCTACACTTACATCAGATAAAACAGACTAAAACAAAGACTTCATAAAAGACAAAGAAGGATGTTACACAATGACAAAGGGGTCAATCCAACAAGATGATACAACATTTGTAAAGAGCTATGCACCCAATATAGAAGCACCTAAATATATAAAGCAAATATTAACAAACCTAAAGGGAGAAATAATAGTGGACTTTAACACTCCACTTAATAACAGTGGACAGATCATTGAGATAGAAGATCAATAAGGAATCATTGGCCATACGTAGCACCTTAGACTAGACGGACTTAACGGACATTTACAGAACATTCCACCCAAAAGCAACAAAATACATATTCTTCTCAAGTGCACCTAAAAAATTTTCCAAGATGATTTGTATACTGGTGTGAGGTCCCAAAACAAGTCTTAACAAATTTAAGAGAACTGAAATCATATCAACTATGTTTTCCAATCACGATGGTTTGAAACTAGAAATTAATTACATAAGTAAAACTTGAAAATTCACCAATATATGAAAATTAAATAACATGCTACTGAAAAAGAAGAAATAAATAGAGAAATCAAAAAATACTTTGAGGCAAATCAAAATGAAAATGTATCATACCAAAATTTATGGATGCATTAAAAGTAGTTCTGAGAGGTAAGTTCATAGTAATAAATGCCTACCCCAAGAAGCAAGAAAATTCTCAAATACACAATGTAACTTTACATCTCAAAGTTCTAGAAAAAGAACAAAGCCCGAAATTAATAGAAGGAAGGCAATAATAAAAATTAGAGCAGAAATAAATGAAATCAAGACTAAAAAGACAATAGAAAATATTAATGAAACTAAGAGCTGGCTCTATGATAAACAGAATTGACAAACCTTTAGCTAGACTCACCAAGAAAACAGAGAGAAGACTCAAATAAATAAAATCAGAAAAGAGATGTTACAGGGCACCTGGGTGGCTCAGTCTGTTGAGCATGAGTCTTGATTTCAGCTCAGGTCATGATCTCACAGTGCGTGGGATCCAGCCCCCGCATCAGACCCTATGCTGACAGTGTGGAACCTGCTTGGGATTCTCTCTCTCCCTCGCTCTCTGTCCCTACCCTGCTCATTCTCTCTCTCTCTCTCTCCCTCTCAAACATAAATACTTTTTTAAAAGGAAAAGAAATGTTACAACAAATACCACAGAAATACAAAGGATCATAAGAACAATTATACACTAACAAATCTGACATAGATGAAATGAATAAATTCCTAGAAACATACAACCTACCAAAATTGAATAATGATTAAATAATCTGAACAAATCAATCACCATAAGAAGATTGAATCAGTAATCAAAAAACTCCCAAACAAACAAAAGTCCGGGACCAGATGGCTTCACTGGTGAATTCTACCAAATATTCAAATAAGAATTAATACTAATCCTTTACGAACTCTTCCCTCCCTCCAAAAGCTGGAAGACGAGGGAACTCTTTCAAACTCATTTTACAAGGCCAGCGTTACCCTGATACCAAAACCAAACAAGGATGCCACAAGAAACAAAAACTACAAGCCAATATGCCTGATGAACATAGACGCAAAAATCCTCAACAGAGGGGCACCTGGGTGGCTCAGTCAGTTAAGCATCCGACTTTGGCTCAGGTCATGATCTCACAGTCCATGGGTTCAGGCCCCACGTCGGGCTCTGTGCTGACTACTCAGACACTTCGGATTCTGTGTCTCCCTCTCTCTCTGCCCCTTCCCCATTCATGCTCTCTCTCTCTCTCTCTCTCTCTCTCTCAAAAATAAATAAACGTTAAAAAAAATCCTGAGACCCCGACACCCCAAAGCGGCACGGATAGGCCCCTGGGAATCTCAGCACTGAGCACCCACCTGCTCTGAGCTGTTCCTCCCCTCGGTCCCCACCTCGTGCGGAACCCCAGGACGGGAATGTTCCAAAGTTGCTCTTCCTGGCACTTCAGACGCCGTTTCTCGAGAACGTCTGCCTCGTGTTCTTAAGTTGGCCAAGTGGCCATCGCACGGAGGCCACCCCTGGGACTCTCGCATCCCCCAACAGCGCCGCGCCCCTTGATGGGAAGCAAGGAGTGCATCAGCAGGCGAATCACGGGAGCACGAGTTCATGAGCTGATCACGCCCAGATCCCTCACCAGAGGGAGGGAAGGGAGAGCCCGAAGGTCGGAATCACCTCCGTAAAACACGGGCAAAGAGGATCGGGGGGCCACCGGGTGCCCGTTCCTGTTCGACACGCATGACTGGCCTTTGGGGAAGCAGCCTCTCGGAGGCAGGTGCGTCCTGCAAGGTGCCCTTCCGTCGTGTGTCAGCCGGAACCCGGCGGCCCGAGGGCAGGCCGCGTGGCCCCGGCTCACGCGCCCCGCGCACCCCTCTCCCCACACCCAGGCCGCAGCCCGTCCTCAAAGGCGTTCTGGAAGCAATGGCAGCAGCTTCCTCGCATCGAGGAAGATGCGATTCTTCTCCGCTTTCCTGAACGTGGAACACATCGTTGAAGCGCCCCAGCAGAACAGGTTTGCTTGGCGTTGCTTTCTTTCCTCTCCAAAACGGTCCCTGGACGGCAAGGGGGGCGCACGTACCCCCCCTCGCTCACCCGAGTTTCAGCTGACAGTTTCACGTCCACCCGTGTGTGTCCCCGCTCATGCGGCAGCCTCGGTCCTCGGCCCAGGACCTCGCTCCCGTGGGGCAGGACCTGGGTTCACACACACACACACACACACACACACACATGCGCGCACGCGCGCGCGAGACAAGGTGCCCAGCAGGGCTCTGAGAAGGAAAAGAAAGAGCTTTCCTTCTCTCTTTTTCCATAGCTGAGGGGAGGCTGAAAGCAAACAAAATGGTCCCGTTTTTGCAACGAAAAGTAATCCTGCAGGCAAGCCTGTCGACCAGATGCCAGTTCTCAGCGTTTAAGAAACACGGGACCCGGACAGTCACCGCGATTCGGTCACCCCGCCAGAGGAGTTCTTTCATCTGACCCCAACATCGAAGGGCTATTAAAAGGAACATTTATAGGGGCGCCTGGGGGGGCTCAGTCAGTTAAGTATCCAACTCTTGGTTGCGGCTCAGGTCATGATGTCACAGTTCGCGAGTTTGAGCCCCTCGCCGGGCTCTGTGCTGACAGCGTGAAGCCCACTTGGGATCCTTTCTCTCCTCTCTCTGCCCCTCCCCTGCTCACTCTCTGTCTCTCCCAAAATAAACAATCAAAGTTAACAAAAGACATTTCTGCAATATCTTTAAAGCGTTTGTGGTTTTCAGGGGGGGAAAAATGGTGGATAAAGCGACACTATGAAATGAAGCATCGGAAAATGAACGAAGACAAGTTCTTAGATCACATGCCAGAACCGGTCTTGCCATTTGGGCTTCGGCACCCCCGAGACGGGTCCTGGCCGAGGGCACCCTGGGTTCCCTCCGGGAGCGCTGCCAGGGACACAGCTTGTTCCCGACGTCAGTCACAGCACGGACGGCCTCTGAGGAGCCACAGAAGGGTCCGTCCTCCCGCCTCGGCCCCTACTCTTCCTGGCACCCCCACTGCTCCGTCACCCCCACCTCGACGACCAGCAACTGCCCCCCACCACCCTTCCAACACCCATCCGCCATCACGCCCGGCCCTCGACCCCACACGAGGGCTCTCGGGCCAAGCAGGGAGAGACTGAGGAAAGAGGCTGGCCCCGCCAGATTGGCAGGTGACCCTGGTGACAAGTGAGGAAACCTACGAGGGTGTCTCGGGCAGCCGCGAGGCGAGCGGACCCCCACACCTGCCGCCTGAATCTTAAGGTTCATCCAGAGGCCTTGGCGGGGTTCGGCCACGTGTGCCATCCAGAAGGTCTCAGAAATACGTTGCTCCCTCAAGGCTGCGTCCTCGAACACCCAGCCCCGCCGTGGGCAAGGGGGCCGGACTGTATGTTCCGGGGACGGGGAGGAGGCGAGGCGTCTCCGACTGCCCACGCGCAGCTCGCGGGCCAAGCTGCGGTCACGTCCTCTCCGTGACCTCCTGCAACACCACTCGACCATCACTCATCCCCTGCTGCCACTCACCGTGGAATATTGAGGCAACCGGGGCGAGGGAAAGAGACCCGGTCCAGGCTGCACGGTAGATTCTCACGACCCTTTACACCTGCCATCGGGAAACACGGAACAAGTTGCCTTGAGCAATAACAGTGACAATGGCTCCTAATTGTGAGCCTTGCTACCTGCCGGGGACCATCGTGCGTGCCCTTCACACACGCATCCATAAGAAGCTGACGCCGAAAGCGTTCTCGCTGGTCCTGTTCTCAATACGGGGAGACTGACGCACCGAGGGGCTGGGCTACCTGCTTAGGTCTTGCCGCTGCTACGTGTCAGCCCTGGGACCTCAGCCCCGGCCACCACGCTTGGCCACTTTGTCACACTGTCACCTCACCAAATGATGAAGCGCGTTCCTTAAGCGCACCGGCTTCGTGCAGGTACCACGGCACGGGCAAGGCGTCAGGCCGCCACGGCTCACGGTCCTGGCTGCTGACACCCGCCCCGCGTGCGCCCCAGGCTCAGGCACCCTCGGGAGCAACAGCCAGGCACGGCGCTCACGGTGTTCTCTGCTTTCCTGACTCTCAAGGGGCAGATCGTATCAGTCTCGTTTTGCAGATGAGGAAACCGAGGCTCAGAGCGGATCCACAACTTGCCTGAGGGTCACACAGCACACGGATCGGAGAGGACCCCATTCGGAAAAGTCACATGTACCCAGCACGTGCCGGGCACCCCGTAGATCCACAGCGTTCGGGGGGCCTCTCCTGTGCCCGAGCACCTAGGACGACGGAGCCTGAAAGGACAGCTTTCGATACACGAAGTCTTCAGTAGATGCACGCGCGAGGGAGTGAACGAAACAGTGTTGCTCGTAATTAAAACCGCGAAAATAACGGCCAACAAGCCTTAAAGGTCAGAGAAGCGGGGAATGTAACAAATGTTAATTTCAGGGTTGCTGCCGAGGTCGGAGGCTTCAGCCACAGAGCGGTAGTGACTCCACCCACGTGGACATTTCCTCCAGCCCAGTTCAGTGCTCGTGAGGGTTTGCAGAGCCTCTCCCCGGTTCGATGCTGACTTGTAAAAGTGGCTGCTGCCCTTTGCAATTAGACACCCTGGACCTCCATTCTGAGCCTTTAAATATATACAGTGACCTGTGCGCTGATGAGGCCAAAGGACAAGGAGCGTGTGAAACGGTTCCCATTAAAATCAGCCCCGGGGGCAGCCACTGCATAAGCAGGTGGCAGGTCTGGCCAGGTCCTCAGATTTGTGTTACGGGATCGTGGCCTTTCTCTGCCTGTGGAGTTCCGTGGGCTCCTCCCTCCCACACACTAACAGGCACCTTCTCTCAACAGCCGTTGATTCCATGGGAAACCTTATGCTACATTTCTGATAGAGCCTCTGTACCTACTGGAATAACAGGCCAAGGATACCGTCCGCTTTACAAGGTGGGGGTATTCTGGGGGGTGCCGAGGGTGGAGAGGCTGGAAACACAGCACACTGGATGTGGCCACTAAACTTCAGGTCTTCTCCAGGGCCTGGGAGACTCAGTTTTCCATACCACGTCTTCCTGGGTTCACAGTACAAGAATGCTTCAGCTCTTGGCGGGCTATCCGCCGCAGAGCCTCATGACAGGGCCCCTGTTCCACTGCTAACAGTAAAGAAGAAAACTCGAAGCAATTTTAGAACTAGAGTTAAAAGGGAATGCGGAAAATTCCCTGCTGGGCTCTTTTAAAACATTAGTGGGGAAATATTTCCCTCTTGTGGTCTAACTGGAAATTGCTGCTCTTACCTAGAAAGTTTTCCACGGCTTGAAACTAGCAAAAGCTTTGGGGCCACACACCCTACCGGCAATCAGGTAAAGTCAAGGGACCCAAATTCATTAGGCAAAATGTATAGAATTATAAATTAGATAGATAGATAGATTTATATTCTCCATTATTAAATAAGTGGGGGGCTATATGAATATATGTGTTTCTTCATGAAAAGATGCTCAACATCACTCATCAGGGAAATACAAATCAAAACCACACTCAGATATCACCTCACGCCAGTCAGAGTGGCCAAAATGGACAAATCAGGAGACTCTAGAGGCTGGAGAGGATGTGGAGACACGGGAACCCTCTTGCACTGTCGGAGGGAATGCAAATTGGTGCAGCCGCTCTGGAAAACGGTGTGGAGGTTCCTCAAAAAATTAAAAATAGACCTACCCTATGACCCAGCAAAAGCACTGCTAGGAATTTACCCAAGGGATACAGGAGTGCTGATGCACAGGGGCACTTGTACCCCAGTGTTTATAGCAGCACTCTCAACAATAGCCAAATGATGGAAAGAGCCTAAATGTCCATCCACTGATGAATGGATAAAGAAATTGTGGTTTATATACACAATGGAGTACTATGTGGCAATGAGAAAGAATGAAATCTGGCCTTTTGTAGCAACGTGGATGGAACTGGAGAGTGTGATGCTGAGTGAAATAAGTCAGGCAGAGAAAGACAGAGACCATATGGTTTCACTCTTATGTGGATCCTGAGAAACTTAACAGAAGACCATGGGGGAGGGGAAGGGGAAAAAATAGTTTCAAACAGAGAGAGACAGGGAGGCAAAGCATAAGAAACTCTTAAATACTGAGAACAAACTAAGGGTTGATGGGGGTGGGGGAGGGGGGAAGTGGGTGATGGGCATTGAGGAGGGCACTTGGGATGAGCACTGGGTGTTGTATGTAAGCCAATTTGGCAATAAATTATATTCATTAAAAATAAATAAATACGTACATACATACATGAGAATATATGTGTTTAACACAATAAACAAGGCCTAGTGGCGAGGCTTATTACTATAAATAAAAAGTAGTGATGAGAATAAAAGACATTATGAGAAATCAGGGGCAACTCTAATGCAATATGGAAATAGCTAGGATTTCCAGAAGTGACAAACTCACAGGTTCCAATAATACTAAAAAGGTCAGTATTTGACCTTTTATTGCCATTTATAAAGGAAATTCTTATTTCAGTTGGAGGTCAAGCTCCAGTCTTTCCCCATCCCAGTACACGGTCTCCTGAATCCATCCATAGACCCCTTGGGGTGGGTGGAGCCCAGCTTTTCTAACCCAACTTAGTCTATTCAATGAACAGTTTCTCCATTTGAGGCCAGGTTACCAATCTGTACTATTCCAGGGACAAAAACGCTATTGTTATCTCCAGGGTGTGTGTGAACTAGAAGATCAGAATAAAAGGGCCCATTCCAAGGGCGCCTGCGTGGCTCAGTCGGTTGAGCTTCCGACTTCCGCTCGGGTCGTGATCTCACGGTCTGTGGGTTCGAGCCCCGCATCGGGCTGTGTGCTGACAACTCAGAGCCTGGAGCCTGCTTCAGATTCTGTGTCTCCCTCTCTCTCTGACCCTCCCCTGTTCATGCCCTGTCTCTCTCTGTATCAAAAATAAATAAAGATTTAAAAAAATTTTTTTAAATAAATAAATAAATAATAAAAGGGCCATTCCAACACGTTTAATGTAACAGAAACGACAGTGATCTAAAAGGCAGGAGCCCTAGCTTCTGACCCGTCCTGGCTGAACACACAGGAAACGGAAGCCGGATAAAGTACAGATAAGCCTGAAGTCATGGAAAGGCCAAAAGCCCACCTAATTCTCCACAAGGAAGGGGAAAGTTTCCCTGTGCGAGTAATAACTGAAACAGCCAAGCGTTTGAGCACGTGGACCCGGGGCCAGTCTTCTAGGCATTCTGCCATTATGCGGAAGGGGTTATTACCTCGGTTTCACCAACGAGGGAATGGAGGCTGACGGCGAGAAGGGTCTCGCTCATGGGGCGCCTGGCAGCTCCGTGGGGTAAACGTCTGACTTCGGCTCAGGTCATGATCTCGCGGTCCGTGGGTTCGAGCCCCACGTCAGGCTTCGTGTTGACAGCTCGGAGCCTGGAGCCTGCTTTGGATTCTGTGTCTCCCTCTCTCTCTGCCCCTCCCCCCTCATGCTCTGTCTCTGTCTCTCTCTCTCTCTCAAAAATAAACATTAAAAAAAAAAAGTGTCTCCCTCAGCATCACACGGCTGGGGAGTGGTAAGTCCAGGACTGGAGCCCAGGTCAGTCTGCTTCTAACTACAAACTCTTCAACCCCCGTTGGTCTCTAAAGTCAGGAGCTTCCCCGAGTGAAATCTGAAACTGGCCCCCTATAGTCATAGGACAAGGAGAGACGGAAGAAAGAGGGAGGCCACTCCGGATTGACAGGTGGCAGGTTAACCAGCAAGGGAACTTAGGAGCCTTGTCTCGGGCGGCTGCAGGATGAGTAGATCTCCGTACTCATCCAGGATCTTAAGGCTTGTAGAGAGACCTTAACAGGGGTCAGCCGTGTATAGCATCCAGAGGGTCTCAAAAACACAGTGCTCTCTCAAGGCTGCATCCTTGAGAGATGACTCCCACGGTGAGGAAAGTGAGAGGAATGTACACTTCGAGGACAGAAGAGGAGATGAGGACCTTCTGATTGCCCTGCCCGGCTCCTGGGTCAATCCTGGGTCACATCCGCTCGATGACCTCCTCCAACACTTGACCCCGTGTGCCTGGTTCTCACAATCCTACAATCCCCCTCCTCTACAATGGGCCCTGGCCCGTTGCAAGGAGTTTTATTAGCATGGAAATGGCTTGTTTGCTGGCTCTCTGGCGGCACTGGAGGCAGATACCACAGCAACAATATAGGCACGTGTAAGAGAAAACACAGAGTAAGAGAATGACCCCCAAAATAAGTAAGATTATTCCATCAAGAGCTCCAGGATCCAAACCACTGATTTATTAAGTCTCCTAAGGGTAAGAGGGGGTCGGATCCCTCGGGCCATTCACTGGCGTCCTCACGTGACTTAATAAAGAAGATACGTTAGCAGATTCATCAGGAGGTCAGAACACAACGTTCTGTTTAGATAACGGCCCAGGTGCCTCCTCACCAGGTAGCAATAACGTCCGGGGCCACCATATTTTGGAGGACGGCTTTTCTCGGAGACATTTCAGTGTTCAGTAAGGACAGGTTGTGTGGGCTCTCATCGAAGGCTTATCGGGTGCCTGCGAGCAAGGGCTTCTATTTGCGCTGCGAAGTCCTTCCAGGGCGACGGAGGGAACAAAGACAGCGGCCAAATGGTTGTTAGCGGTGGAAAACAGAACGCCCCCCTGGCCTCGGGGAGGGGGAGGCAGGCAGCTTTAGAAACCCGACCAGGTTGTGCAGACCATCCACGCGGCCAGAGGAGACGACACCGACAGGCGCGAGGAGGACGCACCGGGGTCAGGCCGTGCCAGACGAGCACCGCCTCCCCCCGTCGATGTGGGCGTGCATTCCGGGTACAGCGTGTTTCACCGGGTCCGGTTACAGCAAGACACTGGGATCCCTGGGGAGACCCAGCTGTTCCGTCTCTCCCAAGGGCGCAGAGTGATTCAGCCGTCCCGGCAGGACGTCCCCCGGCAAAGTCCGCGTTTACCTGCTTCCGAGGAGCGCAGGCAGCCGGGCTTCTCAGCAGCACAGCCCGTCGATCCCCGGCGAGAGCTGGGCAATGGCGGCCTCCCTCAGCTTCCATACCTTCTCGGTGTTGGGTGCCTCAGCGGGGCTCTCCAGTGTGGCCTACGAGGTGACAGGCTCTCCTGGCTGACCCTCCAAATGCATCGGAGCCTGGGACTCGTCCTTCCGGCCAAGGTGGCTTTACCTGTTCATAATTCAACGTGCCGCTTTCATAGTCCACTTTTTCCCCTTCTGCCAACCCTGCTGCTTGTGGGTTACAGGGAAGGTGGGACCTCCATTCGATGTCGTGTTCCTTTGCCCTTCACGACTTTTGAAATGTGAACCCCTCCCCCCGGTCACTGTCTATCTAATCAACGATGGTACTCAGCGGCCTTAACCCCTTAACGGTGGCCTGGTTTACATGGCGGCAGGGGAGAGCCTGGGTCGGTCGAGCTGCAGGGTGCACACACCCCAAGGGGCATGTAGAGTCCTCACTCGGACGGAGGGGCCGGTACAGTCGATTTGCTGCCTGAACAGCCGCCTCAGTGGAAGGGACCCCTACCCCAAAAGATCCCAGTGGTGGCTCCCCCTGAGAAGGATGAGTTGAAGGGGAAGCCAGCACACGGGGCAAACTTCGGTCCCATCAGCGCTTCTGGGAAAGGCAACACGTGAGCAGGACATAACAGGTCCACTGAGGGCCCCACAGCCCGGGAGAATGACCCACACAACATGGCAACCGAGGACCCCCTGGCTACAGTGCCTGGCCCACTTTCCACGAGCCTCTCTAATCGACCAGGCAACCCCACAGCAAGTCCGAACGTGTCCCTTCTCCCCCCTGGGCTGTCTGAACTTCCTCTGACCACATCACTCCTCTGCCTACAACCCTCTCGGGGCCTTTGACTGCCAGCTGAGGTCTCTCACACGCTGCCCTTTCTCACCTCTAGAACCTTCCACATATTGCCTTTGTCTGCCCAACCAGCACCACCCCCCCCTCCCCGGCCACACACGCACACACACACACACACACACACACACACACGAAGGGAAGTCTCTCTTGCTCATCTACACATAATCGGAAGGAACATCAGCGGTACTGCACTGGCTACACTCTTGTCTGCTCTGGGTCCCACTCCGCGGCCTCCCCAGCCATTATCACCACTGCAATCTCTCTCTACGGCTGAGAACCCTGTGAAACACCCCCATGTGTCCCCCCCTTGAGCATGCAGTGCGTCCTCAGGACCACTTTCCTTTTTAAAAAAATTTTTTTAATGTTTATTTATTTTTGAGAGAGAGAGAGAGAGAGCAGGGGAGGGGCAGAGAAAGAGGGAGACACAGAATCTGAAGCAGGCTCCAGGCTCTGAGCTGTCAGCACAGAGTCCGATGCGGGGCTCGAACCCACGAACCATGAGATTGTGACCTGAGCCGAAGTCAGACGCTTAACCCACTGAGCCCCCCAGGCGCCCCAGCATTTCCTCTTTTGAACTCAAGTCTCATCCTGCACCCGACAGAGGCTCTGTGCCCTTATTTCTGCCCGCCAATCTCCAGCGGGAGATACCTCGGCCGATCCATGAAAACGCACGCGGGGCTCTCATCGGGCCGTGGGTGTGGGTGCTCGCAGCGTAAACACTCTTTGCCCCCAGACACGGACCAAATGCAGTAGTCAGTAGGTGGCTGTGAGTGACAGCTGACCAAGCCGGGTGCACAGGAAACATCCACTCCTTTATTCAGTGAGGTCCGTTTCTGCCGCTGAAGCCCATCCCACGGGGTGATGAGAAATTCAGTCTCGGCCACTCCGGGCTCCCCATACAAATGCCCAAGGTGGAGCCAGGTTTGGGGTCACCATGCCACGCTGCCCAGCCTCATGGTCCCTTCAGAGGCGGACGCTCCACTCCGTCTGGAGGGAGACACCCTCTGGGAGAGCCGTGATCCCTCTACACCAAAACGCGGTCCCCTCTGAGATTTTGCCACTTCCTTCAACTCCCGGTCCCGGAGACTCCAGCCTCCGTGCCCCAGGCAGCAAACAACCCCTGGGGCAGGAACATGCAGAGGGTTTAGCTAGCTCACCGGCTGGCACACAAAACAGGGAGAAAAACACAGAGAGCATCCTCACGCGGACTCGCACCTTACTGTAACGGCCCCTTTCAAACCCACCCTTGTTCCCGGGTCAACTTTACTCTTTCCTAGAATATAAATTCCTGAAGGGCACCGCATCGCATCCCAGGGCCTAGAACGGTAAGCAGTCTCTCGACATACACCCTTGAACTACTAGAAAGAAGAGAATGGACGGGTAAAGGGATAGATGGATGGATGTAAGGAATGGGAGCCACTGCCCGCTCATAAAACAAACACTCCACGAAACAGGAGGGATTTTAGAAACTCTTTGACTTCTCCTCCGGAGGACACCCCAGTCCCTCACATGCCAGCTCCCGGTGCTCAACCTCTCTGCGCCCTGTTTCCCCCTCTCCTGTAAACGGGGGTGAAACCAGTGGCCACCTCAGAAGCGGCTGCTCAGATAGGTTAATGGGTTTCGAATGCCCAGACGACGGACACTCGACAAATGTGAGCTATTTGTAGAGTCGTTGAGATCAGAGGCAGCAGGTGAGAGAGACCCCGGCCCCAGCTCAGCTACTAGGCAGCCACGTGACTGCGGACAAGCAGCTCAACTCATCTGCAACCAGTTGACTCCTCTGTTTGCAGTGCGAATAAAACTAATGTCACTTTCATGGGGTTCTTAAAGAGCGTAAATGAATCATTTGAAGACGCAGTGCCTAGAACTTGAAGTGTGCCGTTGATGTCGACCAAGTCGCCACGAAACAGGGTAACCACCACGACAGGGATGAAACACGGCAGCAGTGGACTGTGGAGGGAAACGGGAGGTCGGTAAAGATGGCCACAAAATGTATCTGTGACGGCCAAACGTAGAGATGCTTCGGAGATGGTGCGTGGAAGACGAAACGCGGTAGGAGAAACGAATTCTGTGATGGTTGACGTTACGCGTTGACCTGACTGGGCCAAGGGGTGCCCAGAAATCCGGTCAGACGTCATTCTAGGTGTGGCTGAGGGTGAGATTAACTGTCTGGGTGAGATTAACGTTTGAATCAGTAGACTGGGTAAAGCCAACTGCCCTCCAAACATGGGCGGGCTTCGCGGAACCCACCGGAAGCCTGAATAGAACAAAAGGCTGAGCGAGAGAGAATCCGCTCTCTGCCTGATGGTGTCAGAGCCAGGCGTGTCTTCTCCTGACCTGGAATTCGTATCACTGGCTTTCCTGGTTCTCAGGACTTTAGACTACAGATCGTGGAACTGTCCAGCCTCCATAAATAAGCGAGTCAGTTCCTTACAACTAATATAAAAAACATTTCAAGAAACTCTCCCAGAATTGAGAAAAAGTTTGAAGATTAAAATAATTGATAAAAAGAAAAAAGAACGGCTAATGTTATTGAATATTTATACGCTAGGTACACAGAAAATATATGGGGGGATTGAGCGTTGTAACAATAGAATTCCAGAGAACGATTAAAAAGCACATGGAAAGGGGCACCTGGGGGGCTCAGTCGGTCGAACGTCTGACTCTTGATTCGGCTCAGGTCATGATCCCAGGGTCGTGGGATCGGACCCTGAGTCATGACGGCTCTGCACTGAGTGCGGAGCCTGCCTGAGATTCTCTCTCTCTCCGTCTGTCCCTCTCCCCGACTCGCACACTCTCTCTCTCTAAAAACAAAAATTAAAATACAATTTAAAAAGCACATGGGAGAAAAATAATCAATTCTCTTAAGTTTAAGAAAGGCGTGAGTTTTTTGGTCTCCTGGTTTCTGCCCTACATGTGAAAAGCCCAGAAGTCATCACTCCAAGCACAAGAAAAAGGCTGCACAGACTGAAAATCCACAATTCTTTTTAGAGCCGTCAGAAAACTGAGGTCAGAGGGGAAACAGATGTGCCCCAAACTGGAGAAACAGGAAAAGGCAGGAAAACCGCAGCTCTCCAGGAGTAGAAGCCACTGGAGCCGTGATCTGGGAGGAAAACAAACCGCAACGGACAAACCGCTGGAAACACAGGGTGTTTCCAGGCCAGCGTGGGCGGCAAAGCCTTCTGGGGGCCCAGTTTCAGAGGGACACCACTCTGTCCTGAGTATTGCCGCCGGGAGCCCCACCAGTGGGGCCAGTGGGGCTCCCGGCAGCAAAACTCACGACACTTTTCCCATGTCTAGAGGCTGCAGCCCTCCTTGGCTCAGGGCCCGGTGGCTCCGTCTTCCAAGCCAGCAGTGCCGAAGGAGCCGATTCCTTCTCAGGCAGCCATCGGTTTCTCCCCGTCCTGTCTCCCTCTTCCACTTTGAAGGGCCCACCGGAAAAATTTAGGATAAACTTCCTGTTTTAAGGTCAGCAAAGTGGCAACCTCAATTCGACCTACAACCGTAATCCTCCCTTGCTGGGCAGCCTAACGTGCTTGCAGGTCCCAGGGAGCAAGACACAGAGGAGTCTGGGAGGCCGTTGTTCTGCCTCCCGTGAAGCAAAAAGAAAATTCAATGTGCTTATGCTCTGTTCTCTCTCTTAGCTGTGGCTGTTTTCCATGACCCAATGTTAAAAGTTTTCTTGCCGAAAAATTATCAGTCTGAAACGTAAGTATTGTCAAAAATTATGGATGGACAGGGGCACCTGGGTGGCTCCGTCGGTTAAGCGTCTGACTTCGGCTCGGGTCACGATCTCGCGGTCTGTGAGTTCGAGCCCCTCGTCGGGCTCTGTGCTGACGGCTCAGAGCCTGGAGCCTATTTCTGATTCTGGGTCTCCCTCTCTCTCTGCCTCTCCCCCGCTCACACCCTGTCTCTCTCTCCTTCAAAAATAAACATTTAAAAGGAAATTATGGATGGACACACTCTGGGTAATTATGAAAACTCATCCGGAAGAGTGGGATTCGAGATTAGTGATCGTTCAACGCCTGTCATTGGCGTTAACAATGCCAGGTGTGGCTGACCTTCGACTTCCGTCTCCAAGTTTCCAGCTAAAAATGCAGTCTTCTGTCTCTGTGAAAGAAGGCAAAGCCAGGGCGGATTCTGGTTTCAGATCCAACTGTCACAACCCACTGCGTCCCCTCCACGGAAGGTGACACAGCACCTGCTTCTGGGAGTGAACAAACCTGGAGACCTGAGTCCGAACTCTGCACGCACTGGTAGCAGAGACAGTCTCCGAGGAAGGGAACCGGGTAAGAGAGACTCACCACACGAGAAAAAACACTTTTGAAACTTCCTTTTTGCCTTTTGAAAGGTATACCGTGTATATATATTCTTATTCAAAAAGTATACTAATTTCTGAGACAGAGACAGAGCATGAATGGGGGAGGGGCAGAGAGAGAGGGAGACACAGAATCGGAAGCAGGCTCCAGGCTCCGAGTTGTCAGCACAGAGCCCGATGCGGGGCTCGAACTCACAGACCGCGAGATCATGACCTGAGCCGAAGTCGGTCGCTCAACCAACTGAGCCACCCAGGCGCCCCAAAAAGCGTAATAATTTCTAAAAGAAGATACTATGCAGCCCAGTCTGCTGTGGCGGGTGGTGAAGGTTGAAGGGGTGAAGGTTCTTCACCCCCTTCTTTCAGGTTCTGGTAGAAAAGGAAGGGATCGCCCTTTAAGGGTCCCTTGTCTGGAAACGGTGCTTACTGGCCACAGAGGAGCCCCAAGGCTGGAGGCACTAGCACACTCGATGTAAGAGACACAGCGAGAACAAACGCCCGGAGGGCTCACAGGCCATCCCAAGAAGGGAAAAGGGAGGAGACCAGCTGTATCATGGTTACAGATTTTGTAAATTGAGTAAAACTGAATGAAAACCAAAAACAAACTGAAAGCAAAGGCCAACTATTATCAAGAGTAATGTAAGAATACTGGTGCATTAACAGCAATGTAAGTCTAAACCCTGCCTATAAAGATAATTTTTTTTAAAAAAGGTAAGATTTGGCTGAGGATGGGGGGGAGGGGTGGGTGGGGAGAGTGAGAAAATAAAAATATCAGTGTTCCAAATAACTGTAAGAGAGAAAACAGAATTCAAGCGATGCAAGGCAGGAAAAGGAAATAGAAAGGACAAAACACTTACACCAAACAAATGTCAAAAGATCATATAATGTAACAAAGTTGCAAACTAAAGTTTCCTATTAGATTACCAAAAAAAGAAGAAGGAGGAAGGAGGAAGGAGGAGGAAGAAGAAGAAGAAGAAGAAGAAGAAGAAGAAGAAGAAGAATCATCATCATCATCATCATCATCATCATCATCTGACTGGGTCAAATAACTAAATCTAAACACCTAAAATTAAAACAAGCACACACAAGTTAGAAATTTTGCCAACGCATCCGGAAAGAAAACAACGGTGGCAACGTTAGTAACAAAATACATTCCAGGGTGAAAAAGGAACAGAAGTCATTTCATGTTCACAACAGACACAGTTGACATGAATATGAATCACACGGCTCCCAGATGTGTACAGATTAAGAGAGTTACAAATGCAGGAAAACTTAAAAAGACCTAAACCGTAATAGACTTGAACCTATTCATTCACCTGTCCCACTTGGGGGTTCGTTAGTTGAAAGGGACTTTAGCAACTTGTAACAGGAAGGAAGGCCTATCAGGAGCCCCAGAACTGACAGAAGCCAGGGCCCCTCGTGGGCGGACACGTTGCAGGTGCCCGGACTGATCACCTACAAAGGCCAGGCCCGTCCGCCGACAGGACGTTGGTCGGCAGTGGCCTGAGGCTCTCCAGCGCGCAGGCTCCGGACAAGTTCAAGTCTGCTCCCCCGCAGCTCCCAAGCCAGCCCCGGCTGCAGCAGTGAATGCTAAAGTCACGCAAGCACAGGGGGCTGGTCACGTCCCTTCAGGCTGCGGCAGAACCACGCTCCAGGCAGGGGCCCGGACAGCCCCGTCGATCCCTCCCCACACACATCTAGGTGTCCAAGCCCCTACGGTGAACTCTGTATTCTCCGATCCAGATGCCACGTGAGTGACAACAAAAACAAGATTTAACTGCGCCCATTCGTGATATATTGAATATTCACGTAACAAGGATCCAGACTATCGACGCACCCCTGGAGCTAGCTTGTTCAACTTCAACAAATTTGGAAGACCTACAAGATCAACACATTTTCTGATAAAACTGTGTATTGTGAGCTACATAATAAAACAGTTGCATCTGACTTTAAAACATGGGAGAAGTAGGAAGAAAATAGACATTTTAAAAGATGAAAGCATTTCAAAAGATTTAAAAATAAAAGATGAACACAACTCACCATCTCCTTTCCTTAACCAACTGAATATGATAACAAGCCAAACATTTCCAAAAATCAACCCCCAAAAAGTAACACTTGAAGAGATTTCTCATCTTAAAGAACCGGGGAAAGTCGTAAGTAATGAAAAACACGGTCCAGCCACGGTCAAGTACGTGGCTGGCAGCTGTAAGAAAACATTTAAACACGGTCTCATGCATTTAGTCCAAGTGGATATTTTCTTATTTCCCCGACCACCATTTGTCAAATAAACTGCAGAAAGTATAAAGCTAAAGGATAAACACTTCAAATAAGAATTCATACTCCAAGGAAGTAAGAATCTTTCAACTTTTATTTCTAGGATACATTCATCGGGAACCTTTTTGTTGCTTTACAATTTTCCCCCTAAGAGAAATGAATACAATAAAAATATAATCCAACTACCAGCAATGTCTGTAACCAGAAAAGAATCTAAAATCTCTGGTGTGATAATATAGGATTTTTTTTTTAAAAATATAAACTTCATACCAGAAATAAAGCCTGAATATTCTCTTTTTCTTTAAAAATATAATTTTTCCTTCTTAGCTCTTCCATGTAAACCTTATAATCAACCATTTAATTCTAAAGTCTATTTTTAAACTAGTCATTGTAACACTACAGCATTTTTTTTTCCTACTTTGTATCCTGTTCTGTGCTGTGAATCAACTAATAGCTGCAGAAGTGTTTAAAAGAGAGAGAGATGCCACTAGGCTGTAGCAAGATTCTTCAAGATGTATTGATCATTAAAAGGAAAAAAAAAAACCCATTGGCAAACTGAAACCTACTTAATAAATTGCATCTCATCGTGTCTGTAAAATCAGAAGATGGGTATGAAGCGCTTTTGCAAACTTTGTAAAGCTCTAAGGAGAAACATTTTTTACATGGTTTGACCAGAAAGGCTGCTGACTGGGGATAAAACGACGTGAAGGTTCTGTGAAATCTTTTAACTACTTCCATTTAGGGACGGAGAGACTGTTAAGTTGCAAACAAGTTGGGGGCACGGGGACAGGAATATCTCCCAAAGACGGACTGATTTGCAGTGACCTGTGTTTTGTCTCAACGGAAAATAAAGACCAGTATTTCACAGCAGACTGAGAAGTCAAGTCGTGTGTCTCCAACTGGGAACAAGAAATGGGAGAAGTGAGGCTTTTCCCCCACTGCCGACCAGCTCTGCCATGCAGTCAGTCCATTTAAAAACGGTATTCCAAACCCGAACGTAAATGGTCTGGGAATGGTTTCTTTAGGAAAATCATCAGAAAGCCTAATTAAAAACAGAGGTAACAAGATCTCTGAACCAGAGGCACACTTGCAACTACGATCGAACAGCACCGTCCGTAACGACTTTTTAGGGTATTTTTGTGGACTACAGATAAGAAGCTGAGTGAGCAAAGGACAAAAACGTTTGGTAACAAAGCTCATGCCAGCGAGGGCTTCCTTGTTTGCTAGAAGGCGAAACAGATGGGAGGAGAAACTTCTTTCCATGAGCCACCCTACTGAAATCAGAAGGGCTATGGAGACTAACCCAGCAACGAAAGGCTGCAGAAATTTGGTCATCTGTACCCATCCACAGGTGACCAAAAGAAACCGTCCTCAATTACCTGAAAAACGAGTGATCTGACG